>NW_023641446.1:0-10512 GCF_015228065.2 Penaeus monodon
TTGAAAGAAAGAAAAAAAAAAATAAACAAAAATAAAGTTTACTCAAGAAACAAAATAAAAATAACAGTAAAAAAAAGAGCGAAAATAAGTAACGAAAAGAGAGAGAAAAAATAAACAGAGATAGAAAAGAAAAAAGTCAAGATTGTAGAAAAACAAACAGAAAAAGTAACCTAACGAATGTTTTTTACGAGCTTATTACCACAGCGTAGAAGCCCTTGCAAATAAATAATGAAAATAAAAAAGGGGGGACACTCCCACACCTAGGCATAAAAAAAGCTCCTTTCAACCGACAGGAGTGCCTTATGGCTTTCCCGGGGGACGTCGTTAAAATACAAGAAAATAAAAGGATCAAGCAAAAAATAGAAAATCGACTAGACACCTCCTTTCCTACAGCCCTTCAATCCCCGGCCCCAAAAGTCCCTCGCGGGGAGGAATCAAAAAGGGAACGAGTTAACTGGAAACCGATCCATGCTGGGGTTCATCTGAAAAAACACGTAGAGTCGGATGAACTGGACGAACGGTTATTGCTGTCCGATTAACTGGGACCGATCACAGGCTCTTTCATCTCACACTTCCAACCACGGGACTAAGACGATATCCTGCCGGTGCAAACCTTGGCGATTAATGCCTTGTTCCCTTGAAACACCCGATGCGGGGGGAAGGAAATTTCCCGATATCCTGCCTGATGGCGATGATTTTTATGCCTCGAGAACGTGAGATGCACACGGGCCGTCGGGAAAATGAAGGCGGGGAACGGACTGCGTATAAAAAAAAAAGTGAGCAGAAATGGTTGTACATGCGTTCTGTGTGGCGTGGCACGTGCTTATGTTATTTGTGTGTTCTGTATATTGTTATTCAAGTGTACTTTTTTTGTGGGTGCCGCGCCGCGTGAGGTTTTGGGACCTTGCAAACCATCTAAGGACACTATCCAGACAGGCCGAAAATAAGTTAAACGCACATATTTTTTTTTTCCACCAAAAGTAAAAAATTTTCTTCCACCCCCCCCACCAAAGAAAAAGAAAAAAAAGGTAGACAAACGACAGGGTAAAGATTTAAGGCGAGGCAAAAAAAAACGGAAGCGAAAGGACGAACGGGCGTCGAGTGGACAGCCTCATCAGCGCCCGGAACTTGGAAAGAGAACCGGAGTAAAATGGGCAATCAAGCTTAAAAAAGTGGCCGGGGACAGCCCGGGACCACGACCGCCCCGACCTGCACGACACCGCGAAGGCCGCCCAAGGACCGCCCCACGACACCCCGACACGCACACGCACCCCTTGCAGGGCCGCGCCACCCCTTGTGGAGTAGATAAAGGGGGAATCGCGGGCCAGAGAAGAAGGGATCCATGGAATCCACTTATACAATTCCTCGGTTTGGTAATCCACGGAGGAGAAATTGCCGTCTTGGTTGCGCGCTGCTCTTCTATTTCCTTCTCTCATCTCTCTTTTTAAATTTTTCTCTCTCTCCTCTTTCTTCTTCTCTCTCTCCCCTCTCTCTTTCTTTTCTCTTCTCTATCTCTTTTCTCTCTTCCTCTCTTTTTCTCTCCCCTCCTCTCTCTCTCTCCTCTCTCTCTTTCTTTGCGTCTGTAACCTGTCTCAGCCTCTGTCTTTTTCTCCTTTCCTCTCACTCTCTATTCTCCCTTTCTCTTTCCCCTTTCTCTATTAGTTTTTTTCCACGTTTCATGCAATGATTCAATCCTTCCGTTTCCCACTCCCACCATTCCGCGGAATCTCCGACTTTATCAGTTTTTTTTTATTAGCCATGGAGAGTATTTTTAATTTCAATATAACACAAAACACGCGCACCAAACAAACAAACACACAACAAACACACACACACCCACACACACAACACACCCCAACACACACACACAACACACACACCCACACAACACCACCACACACCCTCCCCACCCCCCTCCCACAACCCCACACCCCCACGCCCACAAGGCACAGCGCCCGAAACACACGGGGGTTTACTCTAAAAACGTCTTGCCGGTCCCCCTCGCCCGGAAATCCTGTTTTTTTTTTTCTTTCCCCAAAAACCCACGTTAAACAAAAATTGATGAACTTTCTGCTCTCCCCTTCCTCGGCCCCCCCACCGCTCTTCCCCATCATACGGCAATACGCACACATACGGTTGTGCTACGGGACACTTTTCTTTTTTTCAATATAAAACACAATTATAAATGCAATTGTATACGGTTACAATGGCTATATTACATGCATGCCATATGGATTTTTTTTACTTGCATCCAATGCAGCAATAAACATCATCCACTTTTAGAATGCATACATACATTTTAAAAGAACAGACAAACAGGAAGAAGGAAAAGAGAAGGGAGAAGGGGGAGAGGGAGAGTGAAGGAGAGAGAGAGAGGAGGAGGGAGGAAGAGAGAAAGAGAAAAGGAGGAAGGAGGGGGAAGGGGAGGAGAGGGAGAGAGAGGAGAAGGGGAGAGAGAAGAAAAGAGACAAAAGAAATAAACAAATCATTTGTCGCCACCTCTAAGGTTTTTCACCCCCACTTCTTCCTCTCTCCCCCCCATTCTTCCCTTCCCCCCCCTTCCCCTTTTCCTTTTCCCCCTTCCCTTTTTCCTTCCATCCATTTCCCTACCATTCGGCCCCCCAACCCCCTTTACCCTTCCCCGCTTTCATCCCTTCCCCCCACCCCCTTAACCCAGCACACGCCTCTTCCTCCCCCCCTTTCCCACCCCCCCTCCCCCCCCTCCAGCCTCGCTTCCGCCGCAATCCAAAATCCTCGCTTTTTGCCCTCGTAATTCCCTATCGGGCCAAACTTCTTCTTTTTTTCCCCCTTCTGATTAACGTGTTTCCCCCCTTTTTCTCGTGCGTTGCGAGGTTGCGTGCGCCGCTTCCCTCGAGGGGGTAGTAGATTTGAGACGTTGTTTTTTGGTGTTTGGTTTGTGAGAGGAGTGAGGCAGGACTGTTGTTGGAGGGGGGGTGTGTTGTGTGGGTGTGTTGTGTGTGTGTGTGGTGGTGTGTGTTGTTTGGGTTGTGTTGTGTGGGTGTGGGTGTGGTGTGGTGTGGTTGTGGTTGTGGTGTGTGGTGTGTGTGTGTTTGTGGGTGTTTGTGGTGTGTGGGTGTTGCTGTGGTTTTCATGGGTTACATAACACCGTTTTAGACTTCTTTAGAAAAACATAAAACTACACGAGTTTTTACCTTTCTTTATTCAATAATTCCATTGAAAAAAAATGAACTATATTTACAAATAAAAAACATGGCCTAAATAAACCGACAATTAATTTAAAAAACAAAAGCCCAATTAACAGTTTACCATGGAAAAATACTATATTACTTAATAATCACCTTGGAATCTTCTATCTCCTAATCAATTACCCCATTCCTCATTTTTTTCATTCATTACTCTTTCCAGCGAGAACACTTTGCAACTTGCCAACATATAATAATAAGCTATTTATACAGAAAAAAAAAAATGTTTAAAAAAGGCCATTAGCCATTTACAGCATGTCAGGGAGAGGTAAAAATTAACAGTTTATATCACGAACAGAGCATTTATCTGTCTCCGCCAGGGTCCGCTGTTTTTTTTTTTTTTTTCGACCTCTTAACTCTTTCCCTCTTTCTTCTTTTTTTCGCTTTTCTCTTTTCTTCTGGGGTCCTCCCCATCTATCTGTATTGTGGGCTCAGTGTGTGAGTGGTGTGAGTGTGGTGTGTTGTTGTGTATGTGTGTGTGGGTTTGTGTTGGTGTGTGTGTGTGTGTGGTGGTGTTGTGTGTGTGTTGTGTGTGGTTTGTGTGTGTTGGTGGTGTTGGTTGTGTGGTACGTGGGCGTTGTTGCGTGTCTGTGTGGTGCGTGTGGTTGGAAAAAAATCAACCATAAAAAAAATAAAAGAACAATGAAAACAAAATAAACAAAACAAGAAAAAAACATAAATAAACAATCAAAAACAAAAAAACAATCAAAAATTAAAAAAATTAAAAAAAAAAAATAAAAAAAAAAAAAAAAATAAAAAAAAAAATAAAAAAAAAAAAAAAAAACCAAAAAGATAATCGAATTAATCAAACATCTGCAACCTGTTGCAATAATCCCCAGGAGGAAAAAAACCAAAGGAAAAAAAAAAAAAAATTTCCACAATCCCTAATCATAAAAAAAAACAACACGAATTTAAACAAAAATGCCAAAAACGATATAATGATCATTTTCTTTTCCGCCCAAACTCGTCTAATCTGAAAGCTAAATTAAATCAGCGAACTTCGGCCTAAAGTCATTTGCGAGTAAAGCCTCTTTTTATGGCTTTCTCATTGCAACCCGCCAAACTGCAAACAATGGCAAATAATAACTATCATCACAGTATCAGTAACATTTCACTTTTAGTAGTAGTAGTAGTAAGTATAAGTATAGAGTAGAGTTCGTAGAGTAGTAAAGTAGTAATAACAAGTAATTGTTTTTAGTAATGGTGATAGTAAACCGGGGAAAAACAGTAAACAACAATGGATAGGAAAGGCAATTATAGTTATATAATAAACCAAGAAAATTAATCAACATTAAATCAGCAGTGATTTTTTTGTTTTTTATTGACAAAATAAATAACAACTTCAACAATACTGATGATGATAATAACAATACCATCCACAACCAAATAACAAAACACAACAAACAACAATGACGACAATAACCTTTCATAACACATATTCTTTTCGAACAAAAAAAAAAAAATAAAAAAACAAAAACAAAAAAAAAAAAAAAAAAAAAAAAAAACGAACAAGGGGGGAAAACTCCCTACGGCCCAGAGGGAACGCGGGACCTTTTTCCGTTGCCCCTTCCGACAGCGACGAGAAGAAAAATAATAAAAAAAAAAAAAAGAATTTTAGAGAGAGAAGAGAGAGAGAGGAGGAAAGAGAGAGGAGAGAAAGAAGGGAGGAAGAGAAAGGGGAAAAGGAGGAAGAGAAGGAGAGGAGAAAAGAGGAGGGGAGAGAAGAGGGGGGAGAAAAGAGGAGAGAGGAGAGAGAGAGAGGAGAGAAGAAGAAGAAGAAAGAAAAGAGAGAGAAGAAAAGAGAGAAAAGAAAAAAAAAAAGAAAAAAAAAAGAGGAAAAAAAGAGAGAGAAGAGAAAAAGAGAGAAAGAGAATATAGGAAAGGGGAAAAAAAAAAAAGAGAGAAAAAAGCCTGGGGTGCCAAAAAAAGTTTGAACAGGAAAACACACCAAAAAAAAAAAAAACCACTAAAAACCGATTTGACCACTCCAAAAAAAATCCAAAATTTTTGCTTGTCGCCCACCTCTAGGGGTTTCACCCCCCCCCCCTAAAATTACCCCCCCTATATGCAAAAGGGAAGGGGGGCCCGGGGGTTACCCATCCCTGCAACGAGGGGGGAACCTTTGAAACGCGGGGTCACCAAACAGGAGACCGCCCCCCTTTGCTTTTTTGACAGGAATTCCCCCCCGCTGGATTTTTATTCCACGGGGGTAAAGTTCTATTTTTTTTTCCCCCCTTTTTTTTTTTCCCAGGAACTGATAATAGTTAAAAAGTATTTGGGGAAAAAGTATGGAAAAACGAAATTAACGAAAAAATTAAATAAAAACAATTGGGAAAAAAAAAACAATATAACAAAAATAAAAAGATGGGTGTTAAATAATATGATGATTGATGATGATGAGATTGATGATGATTTTAAAAAAAAGAAGCTACTAATGCCCTATGAAAATTAACACAAAATTTAAAAAAAATTTCGAAAAAAAATCCCAAATAAAAAATAAAAAAACAATAAACAATAACCAAAAAAAAATCAAAAACCCAAAAATAACAATAAATAATAGCAATGATTTGATTTGAACAAAATAAATTTAAAGGGTAAAACAGCCAAAAATAATAGAAAATAATAATTATAAAAACCACAATAACAACAACAATAATGGAAAAAGTAGTAATTAAACAGCAATAATAACTAATAATAAATAATAACAAAACAATAAATTAAAATTATTCTTAAAAAGAATAAACCCCTTAACAATTAAAAAAAAAACAAAAAGATAATCAAACAGCGAAAAACTGCCAACCCCACAGAAAGCAAGCAAAAGGAGACCCCCCGACGGGTCCCTAAAAAACCAACCCGAACCCAAAACGACAAAAAACAAGAAAAAATGATAATAAAAAACAAAAATGGTTGATAAAAAAAAAAAGAAAAAATAATTAAAAAAACCCCAAAAAAAATAATATAAAGCAAGAAATGCTGATAAAACAAGAAAAAAAAGGGGAAAAAAGAAAAAAAAAAATAAAAAAAAGTGGGGCGCCCTATTCCGCAAGCCTCGCCCTCCAACCGAAAAACATTTCCCCGCGAGGCGCAAGATTTCAGAGAATTTTTTTTGCATTTTTTTTTTCATTCCCCCCTTTCTCGCAATTCACTCGCCTTAAAAAACGTTTAAAAATGCAAATGTCTTATTCGGTTTTCTTTTTTTCCCCCCGAACCCATGCCTCTTTTTCCTCCCCCATCCCCCTCCTAATCCTTCCCCCCTAACTTCCCTCCCCCTCTCCTCCCCCCCCCTACTCTCTCCCTCCCCCCACCCTTTTGTCCCCCTATTTAAACTTTTTCCCTCCCCCCCCCCCCTTTTTTTTTTTCCTTTCCCCCCCCCGTCCCATGATAAAACTTCCCCCCCTCCCCCCCTTTTTTGCCCCTCCCCTTTTTGTCCACGACCGCTAAACTTCTCCTTCCCTCCCCAAACCCAATTTTTCCCCCTCCCCCTACGTTTTATTTCTCCCTCCCCTCCCATTTTTACAGCCCCATTTTCCTTCATCCACGATGCCCCTCTCCCTCCCCCTAAAACCCCCCTATCCCCCCCCTTTTCCCCCCCCCTTTTCCTCCTTCCTTTCCTTTCCACCGTTTTTAAACCCCCACCCCTCCCCCCCTCCAGCCCCTCCCCCACCTCCCCCTTCTACTTCCAGCCTTTTCCCCCTTCGCTTTGTTCTTTTTTTTCAAACTTTTTTTTTAATAAAAAAAATATCATCTTCATCTTCCTAGATTTTCTACTTTTAATCCTTTTCCAAGAATATATAATGTGTTTTTTTGGGGTTAAGCTTCGTCTTACTGTCTGTGTATTTTTGTCCCAACCCTATCCCCCTTTTGGTATCTTGTGGGTGTGTTTGGTGTTTAGGGGGTTGTTTGGGGTGTTTGGTGGTGGGGGTTTGGTGTGTTGTGTTTTGGGTGGTTTGTTGGTTTGTGTTTTTGGTTTTTGTGGGTTTGTGGTGTTGTGTGTTGTGTGGGGGTGTTTGGGTGGGGTGTTGTTTTGGTGTGTGGGGTGTGGGTGGGTGGGGGTTTTGTGTGGTTTGTGGGGTGGTGGTGGGTGTTTTTTGGGTGGGGGGGTTTTTTTTTTCTTTTTTTCGCCTAAACTGTCCGGCCTGTTTTTTTTCCCCCCTGCCCCCCGCCCCCGCCCCCCATTTCCCCCCCCCCCTCTGCCCCGCCCCCGGCCCCCGGGGGCCCCAATCCCGGAAAGCGATGGAGCCCCCCCTAGCGCCCCAGTCCCCCCCCCGGCAGCCTGCACAAAATAAAACTGCTCCCCTTCAACCCCCGCACCCGGCGTGGGTTGTCCAAAAGGCCAAAAAAGGCAAGCCTCCAGCAAACTGCCACGTGGGGGATTCTCCTCTCTTCCCCCCCCCTCCCGCCACCCCCCCCGCCATCACGTTTTTATCATCAATTGGTCCCCGGCCTTGCCCCCGCCCCTTTCCAAACCACCCGCCCCGCCGGCCCCCATATTGAACCCTCCCGGGCGCTGGAAACCAGTCTCCCCCCCTCCGCAGGGCCCCCGCTTTTGCGTAAAACAAAAGGAAGATGCGGTGCGGAAAGGCCAAATGTTTCCCCCCCACCACCAAAACCAACACCCCAAAAACCCACACAACACACCCACCACACAACCACACCCACACCAAAAAACACACCCTACCCCCCCCCACAACTAACACCACAAACAAAAAACACCCCAACACCCACAACAAAACAAACACCCAACACACCACACCAACCTTTAAACAAATTTTTTTCAATAATTTTTTTCCTTTTAAAAAAAAACAGCTTGCTAGCAAGGAGACTAAGATATGATAGTATTAAAAAGTTAGTAGTAATAGTAAAAAAGAGCAGCAAAACAAAAAGTAGTAGTAAAATGATGTTCCCTTGTCATTGTTTTTATAATAAGAAATAAAAAAATAAAAATGAGGGAGAAATAAAGAAAAGTTATCAAGTTTATTGTCGCGTGGGGCCATGTTTCACGGCAAGGCCGGTGCCCCCGTCAGATCCACCACCACACAGGACAAGCCAAAAAAAAAGCAAAAAAATAAAAAAAAAAAAACAAAAATTAAAAAAAAATCTCCCCCTTTTTTTTTGGTATGGTAAGCCTTTTTTTTTTAAAAAAACGGGGAAATTTTTTGCTTTCCAGATAATTAAAAGAACCCGAAAAAACCCTTTTTACCAACGTAAAACAAGAAGAAATATTATCGTGTAAAATTCCACTTTTCGCTGATTTTTTTAGGGACAACACTGAAAAGGTTTAATTTTAGCACGCAAAAACAACACCGCACCCACAACCCACACACAAACCCCAACACACACCCCCACCACCACAACACAACACACCACACCCACCCACACACACCCCAAAACAAACAACAAACAACAAAAAATAAAAAAAAATTCATACCCACTGGATTTCATTTTCCTTAAAAAAACAGCCCCCAAATTACCCCACCAAAACAGGGGGACCCTCGAAAAATGGGCTTTTCGCGTAGTCCAGGCTCGCCTAAAGGCCCCCTAAAATTTTCCTTATTGCCAGTAATCCTTTTTCCGGCGTGCGGCCCCCGGGTTTGTTAATATCGAAAAAATCCGGGAATGGGGGAAGGGAAGGGAAAGAAGAGGGAAAGAAGGGAAGGGGAAGGAAAGGGAAGGGAAGGAAAAGGGAAAAAAGGAGGGAAGAGAAAGGAAGGGGAAGGGAGGGAAGGGGAAGGGAAAAGGAAAAAGGAAGGGGAAGTGGAGGCAGGGAAGAGGGAAAAGGTAGAGAAAAATGGGGTTTGGAAAGGAAAGGGAAAGAAAAAAAAGGGAGAGGAAAAAGGGGAGAAAGGAGAGAGGGGAAAAAAAGGAAAAGAGGGTGAACGTAAAAATAAAAATACCCAGTGGGGTTTGTGTACTGGGTTTGGAAAATGCCTAAAAATACAGTGCAAAAAGGGTTTAAAGTTTTGTTCCTTCTTTGCAAAAAAAACCCCTCGCAACAAACCCCCTTCCACTTTTAAAACCCCCCAATTTTTTTTAAGTGATTATCCTGAGTGAGGGAAAAAAAGACTTGTTTTCCCTGGTTCTGTTTATTAAATCGTAATTTCTGACAAAAAAAAAAATTTGTTTTTTCACCTTTTTGAAAACTTTTCCTCTTAACCCCCTGGGCAAAAACCCATAAAACCACAAAAAAAAAAAAAAAAAAAAAAAAAAAAAAAAAAAAAAAAAATCCAAAACAAAAAAAAAAAAAAAAAAAAAAAAAAAAAAAAAAAAGAAATTCCAAACCCCCCAAAAAACAAACAAAAAACCCCCACTCGCGGCACGCATAAATTCTATCTCAAGAAAAAAAAAAAAACCACACGATAAGGCCTTTTAAAAACCTATTCTTTAAAAAAAAAAAGAAAAAGAAAAGAAAAAAAAAACGATAGACCCTTTTAAATTTTTCCAAAAAAAAAAAAAAAAAAAAAAAAAAAATAAAAACCTATCTCAAAAAAAAAATCAAAAAAAAACTCCCAATGATAAACATTAAACCTTTTCTTTTGAAAAACCAAGAAAAAAAACACCCAAAACCCCATCTAAGAAAAAAAAAAACCGTTCTTTCCCCAGCGCGGGGGCCCCCCTTAAAAAAACCCCGAGACAGCCTAACCGCCCAAAATGCCCAAAAAAAAACCCAATGGGAATCGATAACTGATTTTACTAAAAAACCCTCCAAAACCAAAGGCTTTAAAAACTGGTGATTAAAAGTGGAATTTTAGATGCAAAAAATTTCTTCTTTAAAAAGGGAAGCGAATTTTTTCCCATTTGTTTTTTAAATGTAAAAAACTTTAAAGACTCCCTTTTTAGAACAAAATTTGATGATTTTTACAAAACCAAAAAAACCTCTTTAATAAAAATTTCAAATTTTTTTGGGTGTGGGGGTGAAACGATGGAAACCTTTTTTTGGAAAAGTTTGTTTTTGGGGTGGAAATGGGGGGTTGTTTTTTTTTTTTTTTTTTCCTTAACGCTAAGAAAACAAAACTACTAAAAAAATTAGCCCAAAAAAAACAAAACTGAAAAAATGAATGCATAATTTTAAATAAAATCCCAAAAACACAAACCAAAAAAAAAAAAAAAAAACAAGTCCTTTTTACAAAAAAAATGTTTAATCAACCGAAAGTGGGAAATCAATTGAGCTATTCCCAACGAGGTTTTGGTTCTGAGTTGGGATCTGGCCACAGACCCCATAAACGTAACTAACGGACCTCAATTTGAAAACGCCCTTCCATCGGACCCTAATGCCCCCCCCCTCCGTACC
>NW_023641448.1:0-10510 GCF_015228065.2 Penaeus monodon
CCAAAAGGCACGTCATGAATTGGGGACTGGGTTTTAAAGGAAAAAGGGATGTGTGGTTGGTAAGAACCCTGGGGGGGGCAAGGGTTTTGGTGGGGAAAGGGATGGGCTGCGAAAAAACCTCCTGGCTGTGAAAAAACCCCACATGGGTGTCCTTTGCCCTGGGAAAACAACTTTCTTTCCCCCCCAAACGAAGCCCCCTTTGCCCGGTTTGAAGTTGGTGCCGGACCAAATACCCCGGGGGTTGGGAATAAAACAAATGGTTTCCCCTGTGCCCCCAGGTTGGGGGGGGGCCCCCCCCGGTTCAAATTTGTTGGGAAACCTTTTCCCCAGGTTTTCCCGGGGTCCCCCTTTCCGGACCGGCCGGAACTCGCCCTCCCCTGGACACACCCTTCTTGGGCCTTTTCGGGTTAAGGGGGCGATGGGGGAAGTTCCGGTCAAAACGGAAAAATAAGGGAAAAGGGTCCCCCCCCCAAGGATATCTTTACCTTTAATTTTTAAGATTTCCCAAAAAGTCCCCTGTTTGGATCTTGGGGGGGGGTAAAATGGATTAAATTTGTATAAAATTAAATTTTCAAAGATCTGTCCCCCGCATGGACCCTGCCCTTTTTCGTCACCCCGTCAGGGCCCCTTTTCTTTTTCCAAAAGGGCAGGGTTTCAGGGTTCCCCCCCCCAAACCAAAAAAACCCTCTAAATTAAAGGGGAATTTCCTTTTAAAGACTATGAAGACTGGGGAAAAACCCGGGGTTAAAAAGGATTTTGAATTTTTTTGTATTTAAGTAAACTTTTAAAAAAAGTTGTTTTGGTTTGAAACGGGTGACCGTTTTCTTGATTTAACACTTATTTTCCTGCCAAAAACCCCAATTTTGGGGGGAATTTTTTCCCAACCTAAGGAAAGGGGAAATGGGGGAAACTTTTTAAGGGTTGCAAAAAAATTTTTAGGTTTATGGGCATGACCCACTTTTCCCTTTTAAAAAAGAAAATGGACCCCCCAAGGAGTATGTGAAGGGGGGGTTCCACGGGGGTTTTTTTCGGAGAAACCCCTTTTTTAAGAAGGAACCAGAGTTTTAAGGGGGTAAAAGGTACCAAAAGAAAAGGGCCTTTGTTACCACGCAAAAAAGGTTAAGTTTTCCAAAAAGGCCCCTTTTGGGAGTTTTTTTTGGGCAAAAGTTGTTTTTGGGAAAATGGGTTTCTGTTTGCACACCAGGTAGGTCCTTTGTTTCGGTTCTAGCCCATCCCCTTCCCCCCAAACCCTTGCCCTCCAAGCTTCTTACAGCCACACCTGCCATTTCCTCTAACCCGTCCCAAATTCGCCTCCCTCTGGTGGTTGTTCCCCAGAAACGGAGTAGGTGGGGGGGTTATTGGGAAACTCCCCCCCCAAAAAGGTCTTTGGAGCCATCAGAAACTCCAGGCCCTAAAGGGTGACGCCCCAGCTGCCCCCACACCCACAGGAGCATCTCTGCGGCAAAATTTCTCCGAAAAAAAGGGCTCAGGCACCCCCTTTCCCCGGCAAAGGAATCCTAAACCCTGTCCCAAAGCTCCGCTGCAACAAATCCAAGGGGCCTCCGCTGCTTCAGAAGCCCCTGAAGCAAGGCTCATCCGCCTTTGCCTAGGAAAAAGAAATCCTAAAACCTGTCCGGGGAAACCTGTGGAAACTGTTTCCACAGGTAAAAAACCAAAAAAAGGACCCCGGGCCTGGAAAGGGACAGCCTAAGGTTGAGGCAAACCTTGACCCCGGTGCTGCCAAACCCCTTAGGGAAAATATAAAAAGAACGGATACCCAAATCCAATGGAACTGTCGGGAATTCATGCAAATTTGGGAAGAACTGCAACATCTATAGCTTTCATGGAACCCATTTTGTATGCCTAAAAGAGATTTCCCAGGGGAAAATCGTCCCTTTTTCTTGAGAGGATTTAAATTTCAAGCCCATTAGGGAAACCCTTTGAAAATGGCCCTCAGGGGGATAGCGTAATGGTACTCTGTTTTCCCCTTCCCCCATCCCCCTGCGAAAACACTGCAGTAAGGGCGTGAGAAGGATTGACACGCCCTTCACTTTTTGCACCTCACCTTCCACCACTAATCTAAACAAAAAGTTTTGGGAAAGATCTTTTGGGGCTTTTTTCCACTCCTTTCTCTTTTGGGGTTTTAAATGGTGGGCATCACCTGGGGGGAGACACTTTGTGCCCCCTCGGGGAAGGGCCTTGGAGTCCTTTTCTTAAAGAGCGATCATTTTTCTGACATTACACCCCCCACCCTTTTCCCAAATTTAAACTGGGCTTTCCCCAAATAAGCCTATAAAATGGGTTTTCACCTGATTCACAGTTAAACTTCATTTTTGGCAGGCGGGAAGACTTACGGGAAAGGGACCTTTTTTTCCAAAAATTTTGGGAGAGGTGAATGGTTTCCTCAATGGAGTGCAGGATGGCGACTTGAACTGCAACGGAATTTTTTTAATCAACGCAGATGGCAAGGATCTTTTAAAATTTTTTTCCAGGTGTTAAAGTGCTGTTAATCACTTCACTCACATTCACCTTGCGCAGAAGCACCTTCCGAAAAGTAGGGAATTCCGCCCCCTCCATCCTGGGGTCGATATGCCAACAGCTGTCAAGAAAGGAAAGCTGCATTAAGGCTTTGAAACACGCCCCCCCTTGTCCCTTTTACAGTTAAAAAACCCGAGCCAAGGCCGGGCCCGGTGCAAAAGGAGGCTAGACGGACGTCTGGAACATATGTCTCCCGATTAACTCGGGGACCCCTTTACATGGGTGGACGGGGCGTAAATTCGGAAAAGAGCACACCATAAAAACCGCCTGAAATAGTGCAAATCTCACAGAAAAAAAAGATATTGCTAATGACTAGCTAAACCATGGCAGAGATCTCCTCGGGAGCTCTTACCCTGCCGTTCCCACTCTTCGTGCTGACGGGAAAAACACCCAGTGTCGTTCTTCTGGGAATGCAGCAAACTTCCATAAAACTTGCCATTTTTCGCAAGGAATGGCTCTGTTTTGCGCTCGCCGAAAGCTCCCCCCAAAAATGACAATTTTCCTTAAAATGAACCACTTCCCGGAGTTCCCAAATTTCCTGTTGGACTTGTTCAATAGTCTATAGGGGGGGCCAGTGCCCCCACTGGAAAAAGGGGCTATAACATTCCTGTTCCAAAACCGGGCAAGATACTTCCCCCAGGAATTACGACCTTTCTCTCACCACTCATCTGCAAATTGATGGAGAAAATGGTAAACTTCAGGGTTTAATGGCTGTAGAAAAAAACTGCTGACCCCTATAATATGGGTTTAGAAAAGAGATCGGGGAAAAACATTGTGGGATGGGAAAAAGCATACAGAATTCCTTCGCACAGCGACGTCCTTTAGCAGCTTCTTGACCTTGAAAAAACTTATGATACTATTGGAACATGGGATCTCATAACTGAACATTGGTTTTAAGGGCATTCCTACCTTCATACAAACTCCTTTTTAACGGAAATTTGAGTTCGGGTGGAACAGTTTTTTCTAACCTGGAAACCCTGGAAGGGGGCCCCCCAGGGGTGTCTTAAAAGGACCTGTTTTCCCTTGCTATAAATACTTATAAAGGTTTTCCAAGTCTGTCTCATGTAATCTTTGTGGTGATTTTCCTTAAATGCTCCGAGGAACTTCAGGATGTCAAGGGCGCATGCGACGCAAAAAATCAGGTTTCTGGGCAACTATCATGGGTTCAATTTTTTCAAAGCAAACCAGGCTTCATTTCCACAAACGAGGAAAAGTTCCTCCCTTCCCCTATTTTGAGCAAACCCCTGCAATTTGTCCAGGTGAAGTACTTGGGGGCTAATTTTTGACTCAAGACTTTCAGGGTGCCTCACACAAAAAGTTAAAAGGGGAAAGGGTCAAAAGCCTTATATTTTCGGTTCTTTCACTTTTTCTTGGGGGGAGACCGCACAAAGTTCACGGCTTTTTCCCACGTTTTTCGTATAAGCTTGCTAGGATGGAAGCTTACATCTGCAACTCCCACTGTTCCGATTTTGGCTCGGTTTTTAAAGAAGCTCTCAGAATCTGTACTGGGGCTTCAGGTCTTCACCTTGGATCCCTGTATCTAAGTGGAAACCACCCCTTTCCTACACCGGAATACTGAACCGATTTACTATCGACTCAAGATTCCGGGTCTCCTAATCCGATTGGTTTTCAACCCCCCTTTAGGATAGCCTCCATGGTGGAAATGGGGAAATTTGTAGAAGACTTAATTTAAGTTCACTAGGTTTTGCTGTTGGAATTCCCCAATTCCCCCCCTTTGGGCTATCAAATCAGCTGGTTTGGTCGGGAAATTGGGGAAAAAGGGGGAAAATCTAACAGAATCCGAGAGAGTTTTTCAGCACATTTCTAAGTACCAGGATCGACCATATATACAGATGGTTCGAAATCTGAAAAAAGGGGTGGGCTTTGCAGCATGACAGAAGGAAGAGCATCTGGCAGCTTTTTTAGCGCCTCGTCTTCCTGCAGAGTTAATCCATCCTTTTCAGCGTTTAAAATACTAAGATCTTAGACCATTCTTTGTGAATTTTTGTGACTCCTATGCCTTGCAGCTCAAGCTTTAAAATCTCACACCATAGGGGAGGTTCAAGATTGGTTGCACTGAGTCAAACCCTAAAAAGATAACTCTGTGTTGGGTGCCACGCTGTTGGGGTCATGGGGTACGAGCTGATCAAGGGGTAAGGCCTGCCGCTCAGCCTTGTGATCCGTTTTTCCCCCTCCCCACACCGACCTGAAACCCGCATCAGAGTTGTCTTCGCGATAAATGGAAGAACAAAGGGTTTTTTCCAGAAATAAACTGCGAGAGATTAGAATGACCTTGGGATTGGGTGACTACATCCCCCCCAAACCGAAAAATGGAATTCTTCAAGGGTAGTCGGGCACCAAAACTACTCGGGCCGATATGGCTAAAAAAACGGGGACTTTGTGAGGGTGCCAAAGCCCCTTAAAATCGCACATGTAGGAAGTGTGGGAATTCTAGCCCCCCGACGTATTTACTTGTCTCCCCCATTTCACGAGAAAAGTATTTGGGGGGGTTGTGACTGAGGGTCTTATTTGTTTCCTTAGGGCCAAAATTTTAAAAAATTTATTATGCCTAAAGTTTTGCAAAATTTTTTACCTTAGAGTAAATATTTTTTGCTTTTATTTTAATTTGTTTATTATTTTTGATAGTTCATTACAATTTTTTAAAATTTTAAACTTTTAAAATTTCTGTTTAACAAGGTATTTGCCGCTAATGACCTTACTGTTGACGCGGGAGATAATTTTTAAAAAATCAAACAAAAATCTCCTTGCTCCTTGTTCCTACTTCTTTTTTTCAATTTTATCTTTACTTTCTTTGATGAAATTTATGGCTTCTTTTCATGGTGCGCAATGGCAGTTGTCATCTCCTTGTGACGTTTTCCACATTTACACATACCTTGGGTGTCCTTTTCTTTAAAAAACCCCAAGTTGCTCCTGCCCCCAACCCTGGGAGTGGGAAACACCCATAGGGTTGGGGCCCTAGGGGTTTTCCTTGAGGGGTTTCCATGCCAACTTAACTGATTCTGGGAAGGGCTTTTTCGACTGTTCCAAACCCCCAACTTCTTAAACTTTTACTGCCCCCACTTAAATTCTCTAGTTCCTCTAACAAATTTTTCCCAGAATACCATCAGGGCTTTGGGAAAACTTCCCTTTCCTGTTTGGGGGTTTTTTTGGGAACAAAAACTTTAGCCCCGAATGTCCATATGACCAGATGTCACTCTCATCTGGTGACGAACCCAACTACAAACTATACTCGCTGGGGTGATGCGAGGGTTGTTAAAATACTATTTTTTTATGTAAATTCGAAAATACAAAATCCATGATTGATACCCATTAAAGGTCTTCACACTAGTACTCCCATTAAAAACTCCATTTTCCAGGTGATTTCCTTTAATTTATTTTAGGAGGCTTTCTCCTTAATGGTTTTTTGGGTCACGGGACCTTGCGATTCCCCTTCTTTTCCCTTTTGGAAACTGGAAAGGTTCCAGAAGACAACGTATGTTCCAGAGGGGGTGGGGGAGGGATTCTGTCGTCGGGGAGGCAGATCTTTGAAATTTAAGTAATCAAAAAATTAAAAATCTTCTTTCCTCCCCCCCACCCCCCAGGATTCCAACAAGGGGAAGCTATAGTTGGGCTCAAAAACCCCCAACCCACAGGGTAATGAGAAATATGCCCCTATTGCAGTACTAATGGCACCGCGGGCTATGCCTACCGACTGAACAGTCCCGCTTGACCCAACCAATTTTACCACTCTGATTTTGACCGACCTTCTAAAGCCCCCTCTAACCAAAAAGGTGTTGCTAGCTGAAAGGGCCAGCGAGCGCACGCCAAACCCTCCGGACCCTTCTTCTGAAATTATGGGACGCCACTGGAAAACACACGGGGGAAGCTCTCCCGGGCCAAAGATGAATAACCTGGGTGGGTGCCCCCCCTAAACCTTGGGCCCCAGGAGCCAATCACTGGACCTTAACCCAAGGCAGCTTCTGGGGGGGGGGCTCCCCTCGCACGCACGTCAACTCACACTGCCTGCCCCCCCACCCTCCCTGCCCTCTTTCCGCCCTCGACATCCTTTTTCCACCCCCCCCCTAATTTTCCCCTTGCCACCAATAAAAACTGACCTCTCCACATGTCGTCCTTTTTTAAACCCCTGCATTGCAAATTTATTGTATAAATTCCCCCCCCCCCCCCAATTTTTTCTCGTACTGAAAATTTTGAGTCCCCAGTCCACACTTCATCACTTAAATTGATTTTTTCTATTGCTATCCGACATGTAACTCAACACTTGACCTTTACTCCCCAAAATCAGGGAACTCTGAGTGGTTGAAAAAAGTAGAAGAGAGTTTATGATTTAAAACAGCTTCGATCTAAATTTTCCCAACCCCTCCGACCACTGGGCCTTCAGCTTCGTGCTTTTTAACTCAGCCCCAACTCATTTCTAAAATGATCTGCTACTTTTTTTCAAAAGTTAAAGTAGCGTCAAAGACTATTTAAAACACCCCAAAAACAACACCCCCAACCCCCCCCGTTCGGATCCCCAAATTTCTTTTACAGCTCTCCACAGAGTCGCCCTTTACTCAACACTCTGTAGAAACCTGGTGGAAAGCCAAAACCCCTTATAACGGTATAAACCCAAATTACTTTGGGCTTGCGGGGGTTTATCGGGATTCGGCTTACTCTTTATTCGAGGTTGATCCCCGAAAGTATAAAACCACAAGACATGTCTTTTATAATGGGCCGCGCGGAGTCCGGTCCTCCCAAAGAGGGCGACTGACCTTAGTGCGGGGTATTTAGCACAAACCCCGGGTAAAATGAGGCGATTAAATGTGACCTCCGCCCTCGCTGACGGGGGGTTTCTTTTTTGGGACTTTGGGATCCACGTAAAAAACGCCACGTGGTCCCTGGTAATAAATAGAATATCCCACCTTAACGAATAAATTATCCCATCTTATATGCTCGGCCCTACTTGCCTCGGGGTGACCTAATTTGGCGGTCGTCTCGTTCTCGTGCGTCGTCCGGGTTAAAACTCGGGGCTGCTCGTCCTGTTGTCCCCCTCCTCCTGGCCCTTTGGTTAATCTGCTCGCCTCGTTTTCACACTCCTAAAAGTCTCCACGGTCCTCCTTGACTTAAATTTTCGTCTTGCCCTCCTCGATCCTGGCCCGCCTAACCCGGGGCGCGTCCTCCCAACGCCTCAAAATTTCTCGTCCGTCCTTCTCGCGTCCCACGTCCTCGAATCTTCGCCGACTACGGCTCGGGCAGGGGTCATCTCGGGGCTGCTGATTCTGCGCTAGACTCCTGGATTTTGACCGGGATCTGCGGGCGCCCGCCAGCACAGCATTCGGGGGCGACTGAACCTGCCAAAGGGCGGGTTCGCTGGTTAGGGGAGTCGGGCGGCAACACCTTTTCTGACGAAAATCCGGCCCGGGCCTATGCGATTTCGATGCGCCCTTCTTAAGCCCCAAAGGGCCCCTCCTTGGGTGCCGGGTGGGTCCACGAATAAAAGTGGGACCAGATCTCACGAAAGGGGCCCAAGAAAGGAAAAAAAAAGGAAACCCCAGAAGATGGGGTGGTATTACCACTAGCCGGTTATTCTAAAAATTTTACGGTTTTTATTTTGGTTTTAACTTTTTTCGTCTTTTTTTTCATTTGGTTTTTTTTTCCCAAAAAGTAAGAAAAATAAAAGAGGGAGATTTTCTTACGGCCGCATAGCCCATTTAACCCCAAACCTCTTAAGATATGAATAAAAAGGGAACACATGGGCGATCCGCGAAGATCTATTTGAACCTATCGTCCACGATAAAAATAATTAATTTGTACCAGACGCGACAGAAAAAATTTTCGGGGCTAAAGATAAATCTTTACCCCGGCACTAAAAATAAAAAGGGTCATGTCTTTTATCCTGTGTGTGGAGTGGCTGAAGTGTGTGTGTTGTTTGGTGACAGCATGTTAAAGGGGGAAAGCGAGTGACCCCACCAGAAAAGAATCACAACACATTTTTAGGTTCACTATAAAAAAACTGAAGAAAATTAGCATCTAGCTATTTACGATTATTTTCACCCCACATTGTTCAACAAAAATTTTGGGCGACGAATGCGCAAATAAGGGTGACATAAAAAAAAATATTCGCCAATTTTTTTATCAAAAATCTCGGGGCAAAAATCTAACTGCCGGGTCATTCTTCTTTTCACGTCGCTTTAATAAACTCATAAAGGGGGATCCTATACCCAAATGCCGTAAGAGAAGCACTCAGCCGGAAAATTAAAATTCCGCTGTCTTCTGCTTCGTAATGGGCGCTCGCAAAAACCCGAAAGGGTATATAATTTTCACGAATCAAAAAACGCTTGGGGGGGACCCCAAACATGCAGCGACTTTAGGAGGTGAGAAAGGGGGATTAAAACGATAATGTTCTAGCTTAAAACCCCAGTCCCATTAATTAACGGACAAACCGGGGTCACACTGACTAAAAGTTTCCCAAAAGAAACTTTGGTTTATTGCACCTACTTTTAACGACGGAGCCAGATCTTTAGGCGGTTTACGAACCCCCGGGGGAAAATTTGGGCAAACCTGTGCCATGATATGGGGGAAATCCCACGCTTATCCAAATAACAATTTTTTTACCTCTTCGCTCTAACGCCTGAACGTGTCACTAAAACAATTAAAAGATTGTTTCCTTCCAAATTAAAAAGGGAAAACCAGTGGTTCTACCCTACCCCCCGCCGCCACCCCGGGAAAAAAGGGAATGGGGCAGGTCAAAACAGGAAAATTTAAACCCTTTTTTTAAAACCAAAATGACCGCAAAAAAAAAAAGAGGTCAGGTTGGGCGCAGGGGGAGGACGAGATAAATAAAAAATTCTGATAAATTTAAAAACACAAAGCGTTAAATTCGTTGAGATAAACAATAAAACTCTAAAAAAGGGGGAAAAAAATTTTACTTAACTAACGAACAATTCTTTTTTTACACATACTCGATCGCACGGAAATGCTCTGAGGTGAATATGGAGAACGTGCCATTTCTGCTTACACCTTTTTTACCCAAAAAAAAAAACGGCTTAACATGTATGGGAAAGGAAGGGAAAAAATAAAAGGGGGCCCCCCTGTACTTACGTGTTTTTTTTTTTTTTTCCCCATGTCTCTGCGGGCGAGCGGTTTTTCTTTTGGGGGGGGTGTTCCTGTTGCATCCAAAAGGGTTCACGGCCCCCGCGCCACCAGCTATAAAAAAGGGTATGCGTCTCTAGTACATGGCTGACGGGCCCAAAACCACGAAAGGGTAACACACGCTACGGAAAAGCTACGCTGTCTAAAAATCAAACGCCGCGTGGAGCCACGGTCGCTCCCGAAGAGGGCGGAGCTGACCTATCGGCGGTCCTTTCCAACTCCCCCCAGGGGGGCGAGAGGGGACCCTACCGCGTCGGACTTTACACGAATTCCCCCCCGGGGGGAGGGAGCGACCCTACCGCGTCGGGAGCTTGACGAATCTCGTCAAACGAGGTCAATATAAAACCTCCGCCCTCGCTGAGCGGGGGGTTCTTATTTTGGGGCATTTTTCCACTGGGGGGGAAAAAACCACTGGTCCATGGGAAAAGAAAAAAATTATCCACATCCTTAAAGAAAAAGAATTATCCCATCTTAAACCCCGCCCCCCACTGATCTTTACCTTCACACTCCCCTGCACCCCAGCTCCCGCAAAACCCCCCCACCCCACCCTCCACGGATTTTTCCCACCGCGGCTCTGCAATAGTTTGGATACCCAACCCAAATTTGTTCCCCCTGCCTTCGGGTCGGTCATAGTGCTCTGACTGCCGTAGCCACCCATATTTCCCATTTCACGACTGAGGGGCACAGGGGGGAAACTGCCATAATTTCCCTGACCCGG
The DNA here is from genome assembly GCF_015228065.2 of Penaeus monodon. NCBI lineage: Eukaryota > Metazoa > Arthropoda > Malacostraca > Decapoda > Penaeidae > Penaeus > Penaeus monodon. The sequence goes on from NW_023641448.1 coordinate 10,406, forward strand.
TCCACCAATCGAGTTTGCTTGATCCTGTACAGTGGCAACAGTCGCAGAATTTTTCCCCAAAATTTTTAGGAAATTTTTTTGGCCCCGAATTTTTTTTGGGTTTCC
>NW_023641449.1:0-10509 GCF_015228065.2 Penaeus monodon
GGCCCGGGGCCCTGTCCGGCCCGGTCATCAATCGGGGTCTCCTGGGGAGGCTAGGGTAGCGTTGGTACCAACTGGTCCGTGAGTGCTGCTGCAACGGAAATTGGCTGCATTATCCATCACCCCCCTGTTGCTGTTAGACCTCTTTAACACTCAGCTTCCCCTTGTTGAACTCCGTGGGGGGTTTTGGGGTGAGTGGATGAGCACGCCCAATTACTGGAAAATCAAAAAAAAAACAAAAAAAACCCACAACGATCCTAATTTTTAAACCTGGGCAAGGCCCAGACCCGGCACCCCCCTAACCATACGTGCTCCGGGTGGAAAAAGAAAACCCCGAGCATGGAGACCGTCTCCCTGCTCCCAAGATGGGGGACAAACAAAAAAGTCCCCACAATATGTTTGTCCCCAATGTCCAACAGATGGACCCCTCAGAAAAACCCGAATAACAAATCAGAGCTCGGATACCCCTGCAGCCGAAGAAGACCCCTAAACCTTTAGGATTTTTCAGACTCAAAAACTATCAATTCGAATATGACAATGTTTTGGGATTACATCAACTAGTAACATCATGGCCGAAATCAAAGTATTCTGCAGTAAAATCTATCTTCTCCACGGATGCCATCCTCCACAAAATGTGCGATCAAGGCGCATTACATTGTCGCCCGGAGACTTAACATGCCCCTTTTCGTTTCTCAGGGTATCATGTCTTAAATGGGGGCCGTGCTGATGAAAGAGAGGCTGATCACCCTTGTCAGGCGACAATTCCGCTCCGAAATAGCCATGCCCCGCACTGTCGGAAGATGTAATTCTTGCCGTCAAATTTCCCTTTTGGCTGGGGCGCCCCTGAATTATCAATGTGTCATCGCCACACTGTAGAACCTTAACATCAGCCAGGTTGTGCTTCTGCACAAACGCCCGGGGGGTGATCACAGGGGGACCTTCACGCACACCACCCCTCCTGGCTCCCTCCCGGGCACCGATGCGGCTACTATCCATACCAACGGTTGAGACTTTCCCCTAAATCGCTCTCCTAAATCCAATGACCAACCCTGTCAAGGGATGGTCCTAGATCTCACCCTGGCCCCTCGACACTGGGGGAGGTTTAGCTGGCGTGTCGTAACCCCCATCACTAGGGACCATTAGGGCCCTATAAACCCTCTGGATAGGGGCCCGCCGAAATGCCACTGTCCGATGGAAAACAGACAAGGCCAACTGCAGGCGTTTCAGAACGCCTTGGCCCGCTTCTGAGAAGAAAATGACCCCAGAAAGTAAAACCTGGATCTACAAGCCAGCCCTGTAAATGCCATTGATGGGGCGCCTCACTGTCCTCCCCAAAAAACTGGGCCCTGGGCCCCAGGGAGTCACAAAGACCCCTGGTATTTTAAATGATGAGATTAGGGGGGTCAACCACGGGGAAAATTGTCCCCCGAACTTTCCAAAGGGCAAAGAACCTCCGTAACCTAGCCCTCCAAAGGGGAGGCTGTCAGAGATCCCAAAGGAACTGCAGAGACCAGGCTGAAAATGGCTAATGGTGTGAGCCTTGGGGCCAAACCATACCCCCCTCTTAGAGCTATGGAAACGGATAAAGCGACTACCGGCCACTCCCCCGAGGATGCACGACCATGACACCCGTCAGGGCGAACGGGCTGGCGCTCGGTTTCCATTCAGGGACCTGTCCAAAAAAAAAATCTGAGGGAAAGCAAAAACGCCTACAACCAGACAAACTTGCTCTATTAGAAAGGGCAGCCAACCCAAACCAGACTTATTTTTTTTCTCTGGGGGAACTAAAAAATGCATATAAACCCCGTTGTAACCCCCCCCGGCCCTGATGGGATCTCTTCCCCCTTCTTTCCCCCTGGACAGTAGGTGAGCTTGCTTTCCCTGCATCTCATAAACAAGTCCGGGGGAAACTCCACTCTACCCCAGATTTGGGAAAGGGGGGCTACCTATTTTTCCCATCCCTAAACCAAAGGACCAGGAAGTACCGCCCCATCTCTCTCCTCACTGTCTGGCCAAGACGGCCGAGAGGATGGTTCTAAACCGGCTCCAATGGAAAATGGGATCCCCGCATGAATACCTCACGGGTTCACCGGGGGCAGACACAGCGCACAGCATAGCCACGCTCTTGAGCACAATAGCAGGGGAAAATCTGTGGTAGAAAATTCCTTGCCCTGGAAAAAGCTTTTAAATTGGAAGTCCTCTGCCTTTCGGAGACCCTGATAAAAAAAAGGAATAGGGGAAAAGCTCTTGGCTTGGATGGGTGCTACTTTGGATGAACGCCAAGCAAAATTCCCAAAGGGCACCTACCCAGCACTTGCCATGAAATTTGGAAACCCCCGGGGGGGGTTCTCATCTACCCCCCTTTAAAACCCTTAAAGTCCTGTGTCCTCAAAATAAAATCCCAGTGGGGCGCAAAATCATCTCCTAGCAAGATCTTGCTATATCTCCACTGGACACCTGCCTAAACAAAACCCAGTGTTTTCGACCTCGTATCCAAGGAGTTTTTGGACAGGACTAAAGATCCCATGGGTGGAAAAACGCATAGGGGCCCAAATACTAAATCATCATGTACATGCTATCAGGCCCCTTGTAGACTAGCCCTCCCTCGCTCTGATTGGGACTAAGAAAAAAATAAAGCCACTGGGCAGTACAAAAAGAAGCCGCCGGGTCATTCTGAGTGCCCCCAAAGGGGGCGAAGGTCTTTAAAACCCCCTACTGGGGCAAACCTTCTCCCTTTGGCCTCACGAATCGATTAAGGCAGCACAATTCTTACAAAAGTTTAAGACTAAAAAAGCAGACGCCTGAACAAGATAAAGACTGTTTTTCAAAAAAACTGGTTGTCTCGCCAGCCCGGGGTTAATACACCAATTCCCAAAACTCTCCCCACCCTGACTTTGTTGAAGCTCCGCCATGGGTACAAAACCCCGTAGAGTTCTCGTATGAGCTGGCATCCAAAAGAATGAATTCCCACGCCTACCTAAAGGCAAAACCCAGGGGTCATTTCAACCATCACTCCTCTGGATAGCAAACTAGTACACGGATGGATCATCGATCCCTTAACCCACCTGCAGGGGCCGGCTTCCACAAGGGGTGTCACAAATCTTGAGGGGAAAGACAACCCTCCTCACTACGGGAGAGGCGTTGCTATCATGGGGCACTGACCATGCGTCTGTGAGGGAAGGACACGTGGTCATACTACAGCTCAAGGACCTCACTGTCTTTAGCACGCTCACCCGAGACAAAATCTACCTTCTGACTACCATCCTCGCACTGGACAGAGGTTCTTGCCGGGTAAAGAATTTTTCATAAACTGGGTTCCCACCAATTGGGACAGGGGAATGAGCTTGCTGACAGACTACCGAATTGGGGAGGGGGATGCCCCCTAATCCATGACAAAACATCTGAGCCAAAATTCTTAGGAAGAAGTGTACGGTGATGGCAACCTCCTTCCTCCCGCGCTTCCAGGAGGAAAAGAGATCCCCCCTACGGGGCTGGTACTCAGGCCACCGACTAAGAACCACTGGCACTCTCTGATATAACAACAGAGGTACAAGTCATTCTGCACAGAATGCCCTGATTAACCACTGTTCTGGAGATATACAAAAAAAGCGTGAAGAGAGGTTTGCTTGCATTTCGGGGCCCAAACCCCCACTCGTACATTTCTTTGAGAATTGTGTCACCGCATTTTCCCGGACAAGGGCCCCCAAACACAGCCGTCGTTTCTGGAAAAGAGTTATGCAAAATGTTTTAACCCCGGCTACAGGGCGCCTGCTGGGAACCCCCCCGCCACGGGAAACATCGATGTCAAAAACCAAATGAGACAGCCATAAAAAAAGTGACACGGGCCGGCCATAAGTGAAGGCCCGGCAAGCCCGAAATTCCCCAAAACTCAAACGAATGCGACCTCTAGGTCTCAAGGTTTTTGCTACGGGGGTCTAAAGAGAATGATTTGACTACCCTATCCCAAGGTAGAGGTAGTCCTGAACCTACTCCAAGTCTATTCCCTGATTTTCAGATTTGTGCCTTGAACTCTCTGTCTCAGAGCCATGGCTTTAGATTTGGCTGCAGAGATCTTTGGGTCCCTTTTCCTACAACCTCCTGGGATACGAGGTCCAGAAAACGCTGGGCTTTGTCTAGGCAGTGTGCTCCAGTGGAGATGATAGCAAGATTGTCTGCATAGAAAATGATCTTGCACCCCACATGGAGGTTTATGGACATTAATGTGTTTAAAGAGGGCTGGACTGACACCCCACTCTGTGGCATTCCATTTTCTAGGGGCAATGCTGTGATAGGTGACCTTGGAATTTTGACTCTGGCTGTTCCCCCTATCCAAGTCAAGAGCTTACCTCTGATTCCTTTTTGGATCGGGCCCCTCCTGAAGGGCAAGAGGACTTGCCAATTCAAAGCCTTCTCCAGGTCAAGGAATACTACCACAGATGTGCCCGTGCTTATTGGGGCTCAAGAGCGTGGCTATGCTGTGTGCTGTGCTCATGCCCCTGGTGAACCCATGGGGGTGTTCATGCGGGGGTCCCATTTTCCATGGAGCCGGTTCGAACATCCTCTCGGCCGTCTTGGCCAACAGCTGGGGAGAAGAGTATGGGGCGGAAACTTCCCTGCTCCTTTGGTTTAGGGATGGAAACTATGGTAGCCCCCTTCCAAACTCTGGTAAGTGGAAGTTTCCGGGACTTGTTGATGATTTGCGGAATAAAGCTCACATACTAGTCCCAGTGGGAAATGAAGGGTCGAATCCATCAGGGCCCGGCTGTGTTACAACTGGTTTTATATGCTTTCTTAGTTCCCTCAAAGAAATTTTATAACGTCTAAGTTATGGTTTCGTGCCCTTTCTCTAATATGAGCAGTTTTTTTGGGTTGTAGGCTTTTCTTGTTTTGGGCCCTCAGTTCGGCTGGCAGGCTGTGCTACTTTTTCTCGCAGAGAACTCGTGCACTAGTCTTTTTCGGGCATCTGGGGACTGAGCGGCGGGGTAGCTCGCTTGACCCGTTGCCACAGCTCTGAAAGGGTGGTATGGTGGTCAAAGGCTCACACCATTCCACCCACTTTTCCTACCTGACTCTGCTGGCAGTTTCCTTGGCATCTCTGAGGAGGGCTAGGTTGTTGGGGGTTCTTTGCCTTCGGAAATGTTTTTGGCACATATTTACCCTGTGGTTGACCTTCCTAATCTCGTCGTTAAAGTACCAGGCGTCTTTGTGACTCCTGGCCCAGGCCGAGTTTTGGTATGGTCATGAGGCTGCCTCATCAATGCATTTACAGGTCTGGCTTGTAGCACTTCCAGGTTTTCATTTTTTGTGGGTTCATTCCTCTTAGACAGCAGGCCAAGGCGTTCTGAAACGCCTGCCAGTTGGCCTTGTTTGTTTTCCATCTTGGATTCAGTTGTGGCATTTCGGCTGGGCCACTATCCATGAGGGAAAGTTTATAGTGCCGTAATGGTCACTAGCAACGGCCCTCATTGCACGCCAAGCCAGTCCCACCCAGGGTGGGGTCTAGGACCCCTCCTCGGGACTGCTTGTGGCTCTTTTTTATTGAGGAAGCGATCTCAGAGAATGTCTCAAGGACGTTGGCTATGTGATGGCCACCGCATCCGGTGCCCACAGGAGCCAGGATGGGGGGTGTCATTGAACTCTCCCCCTATGATCACTCGGTCATGTGCTGCAGAAGCACAGACCTGGCTGATGTCTAAGGAAACTACAGTGTGGCCGACTGTACACAATTTGTATAATTTCAGGGGCCCCCCGGCCAGGTGAATCTCGACAGTAAGAGATTCAACATCTCCAGTGCGGTGCATCGGCTATTGTGGAGCAGGGAATTGTCGCTCAGAAAAGGGTGATCAGGCCTCTCTTGCCATCAGCACGTGGCAGCAATGAAACATGATACCCTGAGAAACGAACAGGTTCCACTATTAATGTCTCCTGAAGCATGACAATGTCAATGCTCCTTGATCGCACTATTGCGCGGAGGATGGCACTCCTTGTGGAGAAGCCATAGATGTTCCACTGCAAAATACTTAGATTGCGTGCCATGATGTTACTAGTTGATATTTTACTCCGAGCCCATCGTCGTATTCAGATTGACTATTTTCAGAGTCTGACAACTCCATTGCGAAGTCCTCCCTGGTTGAGGGTCTTCTTTGGTTGTCAGCTATCCCTGGGTCCACTGGGGGTGGAGAGCCTTTGGTAACTCTGACCCTCTGTATTCGGCTTTTCTCTGGTGAGCTATTTCTGTGCATTCTTTGCTGACCTTGCCTGGGCAAGGTCGCTTGTTCTGATTCTGGCTCTGGCACTGAATCAGCCTGGTTAGGCTCTGCCTGAAAGGAATGGCCTGGGTTGGAGTGGGAGGGTAGTCTCGTCCGGGGGTGAGGATGGGGCTTTTTTGGCCTTTTCCAGCTTCCTTCCCTTTAGGACTGCGACAGTCTTGCCCATGCCGTCATGGCGACCGCGACTGCCTTCTCAGCCTCTTCACTCGTTCTTCCCAAGGCTGTTGCCATTTGCTGTGACTACAGCAGTCAGCAGGATCGACCTGTCCCCCTCATCGAGGGGGAGGTCTTCTGCTTTTGGGGAGGACTTTGTGGTGCTGTTTAAACCCTTTTTATTCCTGTGGTTCTTCTGCACTTTTTTCATTCGGGGAAACTCCTGTTTGTCGGAGATCTCCGGTTTCGGCTGGGGCGGCTTCCTTCGTTTTAGAGGTCGGAGGCCTTTTCATTTTTGTTTCTTCCCCCAGACATAGGTGCCTGGGGGGGGGGAAACAAAATCTGGTCGCTTCTTTACAACCCTTGCCGCTTGAGGACCCCCTTTTTTTCCCAAATAAAAAGCAAGCCGGCTCCAGGCGCGATGCCTCTTGGCACAGCTGGGACATTTGGCTTTTTGTGTCCTTCTTTTCCTCTTTGTAGGCTCTAATGCACACTTGGGTGTTGTGTGCCTTGCTACAGACACCACATTTAGGCTTGGCTGTGCGCTAACCTGGTGGTGTCTGTACTTTTGGCACTTGAAACCCCACAGTAATCAGCACGTATGTTCGAAGATTGTAGGTACCCAGTTACCCAGATAAAGGGGTAAGAGATTGGGTACCTTTCAGGGTTACCAGGATTTGCCGGGTTTGGGATTTTTTCCCCTTCAAACGTTGGGGAAGCCTCCATGACCTGGGGGGTGTGATGCGATCACCTCCACATCATACAGACTGAGAAGCCAGTAGCACCATCTTGACCCTCTTTTCCTCGGATTCAGTGGTGAGGGCTCACTTTCCTCCCATCTTTTAGCTCCTTTATTTCCTGCGGAAAAAAAGGGGTAGCTTGATCCTTGGGAAATGATGATCATGCCCTGATCTCGCGCAACCCGGATCGACAAACCGGGTTTTCCGTTTGGGTCTCCAATGCCCTGACCATTTTGGTAGCATTGCCGAAACCTTCGGTTTGACTGGCCTTTGAACGGGGGAAACACCCTTTGGGGGGCAACTCTCCCTAGAGTCGGTCTCCGGGCCTCGGTCGTTTCGGCCCGCCCTTTCGGCTTTAAAGGGGTTGGGTCGTGGGGCACCAGATTTTTCGACTGGTTCAGGCTTGTGCTCCCGATTCGATTAGGTGGATCGTCTGAGGGGTGCTCAGGACCTTCCTGGGCCCGGGTGCGGGCCAGCACGAGAGTCCTCCTTGGGCAATCTGGTGGACGACATATTTTTTAGATGGTTTTTCTGTCTTTGGGAGCAGGGATGGCGTGTCATCCTGTGCTCGGGGTTTTCTTTTGCCACCCTTGGGCACGTATGGCTTCAGGGTGGCTGCCATGGTCTGGGCCTTGCACGGGTCGTCAACATTAGCATCTGTTCCCGTGTTCTTTTTTTTTTTTTTTTTGTTCTATTTTCCATGTATTTGACGTGTTTCATTCCTCACGCCCCCACCCCCACGGGGTCCAACAAGGGGGAAACTGAGTGTTTTGAACCAATGTCTAACAGCAACAGGGTGATGAATGGATATACGTAGCCAATTAGCCGTTTGCAGCGCACTCACGGACGGTGTGAGTACCAACACAGCATGACTGCTTGACCCTAGTCTCCCAGGGAGACCAGCCGATTGACCTGACCGGGCCTGGATCAGGCCGCCTGTCTTGCCTGAATAGAGGACCAAAGAGGCGTGTTGTAGCCACAGGGCGTACTCATTCACGGCATCGCTCAAACCCTCCAGGACTCCTGTCTCCCAGCGTACAAGGCTTTCCAGGCAGTTCCTAAGGCAGGACGGGAAGTTAGGTTCTGTCTAGCGCAGCTATTTAGACAGACCAGGCTGAGGGCCTGACATTTTTTCAAGTGAATCCCTCTCCTCTCTGAAAAACCCAAAGGCTGTTTCCCCCTCATGAAGAAGGGTTCCTGCACCTGTTCCGTAAGTTCCTTCATCCCTCTGAAACAGCCCAAACCACAGACCCATTTCATCACAGTGAGGGAGAAGCTAAATTTTATCCAGGCAGTCCCTATGGCAGAACAGGAAGTTTAGTGTTCTGTCCCATTTAGACAGAACCAAGCTGAGGGCCTGACAGAGTGAGGGGCTCCTACCTGCCTATCGTTCCTATGCGAAACTGAGAGAGTGGCAGGCATCAGATTGGTCTGCCAGACCAGTCCCTAGCAAAAAGAATTGGCAACTCTATGCACACCGTAAGGCAGCCCCTCTAAGGCCCCCAGACACACCCTCCCCCGCGGGAGGTGTTCCTCCACCATGTGGGCCCTCGCCTGCTCCGCTGGTTTTCCCCTCCCACGCTTTTGTTTGTACATATTTTCTTTTGTAGTGTAATTGTGTGCCTTTAGCAGTAAACCTTTTCGATGTTTTTTCCCCTGGTGTTTTTTCCGTTGACCTTACGCTCTGATTCCTTTCGCTTTTTTAAAAAGTCGAACCTTGACAATATATACATATATTGATATATATATATATATATATGTGTGTTTTGTGTGTGTGTGTGTGTGTGTGTGTGTGTGTGTGTGTGTTTCGTGCGTGTGTGTGTGTGTGTGGTGTGTGTATGGGTATACATCTCTATATCTATTCTATATTGTATTTATATATACAAATACACAATATTACAAATAAATTTTGTAGCATGTATATATAATATATATATATATATAATATATATATATATATATATATATATATATATATTTAAAATATTATATATATATATATATATATATATATATATATAATATATAATTATATATATATCATATGGATATTTTAATAAAATTTTATTTTAATTAATATTATATATATATATTATACTATATATATATATATATATATTATATATATTTATATATATATATATCACATGGATATACATAAATATATAAAAAAGAAGAAAAAATATATATGTTATATAATAATGTATATATAAATGTATATATAGATATATATATATATATAGAATTTTATTTCATTATATATATTATATACTATATATATATATATATTATATATTATATATAATAAAACTGGTTTTGGTTGTGGGGTTTGTTGTTGGTAATCATGTATGTACATATATGAGGTATAAGGATATAATGGATATAAAATATATATGTTAAAAAACAACAAAAAAGGGATAGACTTAGCTTAAGGTTTTTCTGCGGTGTTTTAAGGAACGCTGACTCTCCAGAATTCATGGCTCTATGTTGGGTGTGGCCCCGTGATGCGGTTATGCTGGATTAGTTTGGTGGGTGTATTTTTTTACATTTATGGATTAGATATATGTTCATATAAGTAAACCCATTTCACTCTCTACTAACTACCTCCCCAGGGAGGGTTTTCTGGGGCTGCTTACCTAGGTTGTGTTAAGTTTCAAGGATTGGATTTGAAAAGGACTCTGGCAACCTCCAACACCAACTAGAATTCGTTTAGGGGAAATTTTAGGCGGTATTGGAGCCCCACCCTTTTCGACTGCCTTCAACGCCCCTTACCCCCTTCTGGCCTGTATTCCCCTGTAAAGGCCTTTCCTTAATACTCCCCTTGGATGAAGGGACCTGTCTAATTTTGGAGCCTCGTCTTGGAGTGGGGCCCAGGGTTTACTCCCGAGGGGAGGGGGGTTTTTTTGGCCTAGCTTCAAAGGTAGGCCAAAAGCCTTAAGTGCCCCCTGATTGACCGAAGGGCCGGTCTGGCAAGACCCCCTTCTCAGACACCACGAAGAAAATTCGTTTTGGAAAAAAGGCAGGGGACCCCTTCGACCCAAGCCACCCGTAGTTCTTCATAGAGCCGCAGAACGGGCCTTTTCCTCCTACCGTATGCAACCTGAAGTCAAAATTCCCAAGATGGGTCTCTTTTGGGGGGGCCCAGAAATTTTCCTTTTATGAGTGGGATCATCTTAAACTCAAAAATGGCTAAGTGCATCAACTGAACAATTTCTAAAAGCTACCGTTTTCCCCCCTTTACCCAAACAAACACACAAAAAAGCACACCCCAACTCACGGGTTTAAAAAATGCTTCTGCGTTTGAACCCCGGTCGGCCGAAGGGGTTCACTTTTTTTTCACCAAAAATGCC
>NW_023641450.1:0-10507 GCF_015228065.2 Penaeus monodon
ATTTGCTTTTGTGTTTCCGGTGGGTCTTTTTGGGGGGGGGGGGGACTGGCAAGGCCCACCCCCCGAGTGCCCCTTTCCCCAGGGTGGCTAGGGGGCAAAGGGGGTAGGAGCCAGAGCAGCCCATGCCGGTGGGGCCCTAGCTCCATACCTCTGGGGCCTCCTGCGCTCCAAGGTCCCCCACGTTTTGCCTGGACCCCAAGGGGCCCCGTTACCATGGGTCATGAGGGGGCATGCGAATTTGAAGAGGGGGAGGCTGTGACCTGGCGAAGACTTAAACAAAAGCTTCCCCTTTTTCCCCTGAGTTAGCGTGTGGAAGCTGCAAACGAGAAGGCATGCAAAACAATTAAAACTATCTAAGCACCACCCATCGCTTCACATCCCATGGGGTTTAAAAACCCCACCCAATTTTAATATATATATATATATATTATATAAAAATATATTAATATATAATTTTTTATGTATATATTATATTTTAAAATAATTTATAAAAAATTTATATTTAAAAAATTAATATTAATTTTTGTGTGTGTGGTGTGTGTGTGGTGTGTGGGTGGTTTTGGGGGTGTGTTTGTGGGGTTTTGGGTGTTGTGTGGGTCTGCTGTGTGTGTGTGATGGTGGTGTGTGTGTGTGTATGTGTGTCTGTGCTATATTATAATATAATTTTTATTTATTATAAAAATTTTTATATATATATATTATATTAATTTTTAAATATAAATTTTATAAAATTTTTTATTTTATTTTTTTATTTTTTTCTTATTTTTAAAATTTATATTTATTAAAATTTTATATATATATTTTATTTATATAAATTTTTTTAATATTTTTTTTTTTTTTTTTTATTTTTTTTTTTATAATCCCCCGCCACCCCCCACCCCCACCCCCCCAACACACACACACACCGTCCTCGGGATCCGGTTTGTACTTTGTGTGTCCGGTTGTATCTTGTGGTGTGTGTGTGTGTGTGTTTGTTTGTGTGGTGGGTGTGTGTTGTGTGTGTGTGTGGGTGGTGTGTTGTTTGTGTGTGTGTGGGGGTGTGTGTTTTGTGTGGGGTTTTTTTGTGTGTGGGTTTTTTTTGTGGGGGTGTGTGTGTGTTTTGTCTATATATATATAAATTTTATATATATATTATATTATTAAAATATTTTTATTATATATATTGTGTGGGGTATTTTTTATTTTTATAATTTATATTATTTATTATTTATTAAAAAATTAAAACCCCCCAACACCCCCAAACCCACCCCACACCACATATATATTTTTAATATTAAATATATATATTATTAATAATTTTTTATATATATATATATGTTGTTGTATGTATTATATATGTATCTTGTGTGTGTGTCCCCACGCACACCACACCACACTCAACCAACACAGTGTGTGTTTGTGTGTGTGTGTGTGTGTGTGTCTGTGTGTTGTGTGTGTGTGGTGTGTGGTGGTGTGTGTGTGTTTGTGTGTGGTGTTGTGGGTGTGTGTGTGGTAAATGTGGTAAGTGTGTAAGTGTGTGTGTGTTGTGTGTTGTTTGTTGTGTGGGGGTATGTGTGTGTGTGTGTGTAGTGTGTAATATTTATTAGTTATTAATTTTTAAATTTCTATTATCATCATCATATTTTTTTTATATTAATTTATTATTACATCATACTATTGTTTTTTATTATATTATCGTTATCATTATTAAGATAACATTTTTTTTTTTTTTTGGGGGTTTTGTGTTGGGGGTGTGTGTGGGGTGTGGTTTTTTGTGTTTTTTGTTTTGTGTGTTGGGGTGTGTGTTTTTGTGTGTTGTGTTTGTGTGTGTGTGGGGTTTTGGGTGTGGGTTTTGGTTTTGGGTGTGTGTTTTGGGGTTTTGTGTGTGTTTTGTGTGTGTGTGCATTTTTTTTATTAAAATAAAATAATTTTTTAAAATATTAATATATTTTAATATATAAAAGATTTAAAAATATTTTTTTTTTATTTTAAAATATATTTAAAAAACCCCCACAAACACACACACAACACACACAACCCACCACACACCACACACACACACAACACACAAACACATAAAATTTAATATAAAATTTTAAAATATATAAATTATTATATATATAAAAATATATATATATATTATATAAATATATATATTATATAATATATAATATAATATAAAATTATATATAATATTATATGTGGGTTGTTTGTGTGATATGTTGTGTGTGTGTGTTGTGTGTGTTGTGTGGGTGTGTGGTGGGGTTGGGGTGGGTTGTGTGTGTGTGTGTGTGTGGTGTGTGTTTGTGATTATATTTATAAAATATATATATATAAATTATATATATATATTATTATATATTTTAATATATATATTATATTATATATTATAAGAATGTTTTGTTTCCCATAAGTCTTACCAGATCGAACTGTCTTATCAGGCACTCACCCTCATGTGGGTTAAAGCCATAAAAAACACCTAATCGCAGTGCGCATCTGTTGGCAGACCCAAATGAGTTCCGATCCAACTTCATTATTCTAAAAAGTATGGATCAGAAATCCTGTGTATTTTTTTGTGATTTTAAGAAAAAGGCTGCTTTTTCTCCAGAAAATCCTATTCGTTTTGTGTTTTTTTTGTGTTTTTTATTTCTCTGAGTAATACATTGAACAAAATATTTTATTTTTTTTTTTTCCCCCATTGACCCATACTTTAAAGGGTCATAAAAAAAACTAAAAAGGGGTGAACAAGATAAAAAATCCTAAGATTTTCACTAAACTCCCGACACCTTTGAAGATTTTGATTTTCTTCTCACCTTTTCTACATTTGTTGCAATAAAACACTGTTTATTCACAATTATTTTTTTATGTTATAGTATGATTTTACGTTTATTAGCAGCATGCAAGCATCCTTATTAGTAGTAGTATGTATCTTTATATCATACCTTTTCTATCAATGCCATTATCTTATTAGAATTGTTTCCTTTCTTGTTTTCATATTTTTTATTGATTACTACCACACATTTTAATAAAACCATCCTCACCATCTTACCCTCCTTCACTATTTCATTCTTCTCCACTGTCTTATTCACGCCAGTTATTCTCTCTCTTGTTCAGTGCCTAAAAAAGGGCGACGAAGGAGAAGAGGAGAAGGGGAAAGAGCGGGGAAGAATTTCGAAAATTTCACCTCTGTAATGAACCTTGAAAAAAAAAATGAGGCACGTAAAGTTTGAGCGAACGGAGTGGAAGAGAAACGAGGGAAGTAGAAGAGAGAGAGAGAAAGAGAGACAGACAGAGAGGAAAAGAGAGAGAGAGAGAGAGAAAAGAGAGAGAGAGAGAGAGAGAGAGAGAGAGAGAGAGACGAAAAACAAGAGGGAGAGAGGAGAGAAAAGAGAGAGAGAGGAGTCTCAGATTTGTCAGATGTCTTCAGTGTCACGCCCTCCAACTAGCAGGGGTGTCCAATGAAGGTGGCGTGCCATGGCATCGCCGCCTACTCCCGGGAGCACCCTGGGTCCCCCCCTTTTTCGGGCCTAAGCGCTCCCCGGGGGTCTACTTCAGAACAAGCCGGTCACTTTTATCTCACGCTAGCTCCCAAACCTCCTTCACCTTTAAATAAACATGCAACCAGCCCTGATTTTAAGTCCCCAAAACCCCCAAACGATTGGTGGAAAAAAAAAGTGATATAAAAGAACCGACAGAGAAAAAGAATATAAAGATAGACATTAACAGAAAGAGAGAGGGGAGGGGGGTCACGGGCGAAGTGAGCAGAGGGGGAAAAGAGAGATAGACAAAGATAGTAGAAGAGAGAGAGAAAAAAGAGAGGGAGGGGGAGAGTGGATAGAGAAAAAGGAGAAAGAAAGGGGGGGGGAAAAAAAAAAAAAGAGAAAAAAAAGAGAGCGACAAAGAAAAAAGGAGAGAGAGAGAAAGAGAGAGAGAGAGGGGAAAGAAAGAGAGAAGGAGAGGAGAGAGAAGAGAAGAGAAGGGGGAGAGAGGAGAGAGAGAGAGAGAGAAAAGGTGGGGAGCAAAAAGGAAAAAAAAAGTGAAATAGACAAGGAAAAAGATGGAAATAATAAAAGATAGATGGAACGGTGGCGTAACTTTACAGGAAGTTTAAAAATTTATAAATTTCATTCTGGGGAAATTTTAGCATAAAAAAAAAACAACATTATATTCGTGTCATCACCCAGGCTGGTTTGACGAAATACTTCGCACCAAGTTGATATATGTGTGACGGGGTTTTTTGGGGAGGTGACCAAAGATCCTAAAATAATATATATATATATATATATATAAATATATTATATATATAATATTTAATTTATATATATAAATTATATAAAAAAAAAAACACACACACAACACCAACCACCAAAAATATATATAAATATAATTTTATATATTTATATAATAATATATATTAAATTAATATTTTATATATATATATATATAATATACATATATTATATTTAATATATATATATATTATTTTATATATAATTATATTTTTAAATATAATAATATATTTTATAAAATATAATATAAATTTTAAAATATATATATTATATATATATATAATATTTGTCTTTTTTTTTTTTGTTTGGTCTGTGTGGTGTGTTTTTTTATTTTCTTTTCTTTTATTTTATTTTTTTTCTTTTTTTCAACAGTCATTATTTACTGCAGGAAAAGGCCTCTCTTTTTAGAGGTAATATGGGAGTGCCATCCTTGCCTGATTGGATGCCCTTCCCGCGCTGACTTCCCCACGACCCGGGCCATCCGGCAGTTATTTTATATGTTATTTTTATATATAAATATATATATATATATATATATTAAAAATATAAATATATAATAATATATATAAATACATATATATACATTATATATTATATATATATAATTATATATATATAATATATATTAAATTTATATTATTATACATATAAAAAAAAAAATATTAAATATATAAAATTTTATAATATATTAATATAATAATAATATATAATATAATTAAAATATATTTTAATATATAAAATATAAATATATATAATTAATAATTAAAAATTTTATATTTGAATATATTTTTTGGTTTTAATTATATATATATATATAAATATTATATATATAATAATTATATAAATTTCAAAACATTAAATATAATATTTTTATAATTTTTCAAAAAAAAAAAACCAAAACCAACAAAAAAAAAAAAAAAAAAAAAAAAAAAAAAAAAAAAAAAAAAAAATATATATATATATATATATATAAAATATAAATAATTATTATAATGAATTATTTTAAAAATAATAATATAAAATTTCCCATAATATTATAAAAATATATATTATATATATATATATATATTATATAATATATATATATATATTATAATATTGAGTGTGTGTGTGGGTGTGTGTGTGTGTTTTTGGTGGTGTGTGTGTGTGTGTGTGTGTGTGTGTGTGTGTGTGTGGGGTGGTGTGGTAGATGCGTGAGGGGGTGTTTCAGCGACAAAATTTTGGGGTTTCACAGAATATTAAAAATCCTAGGCTTGAGGAAATTCTGCGTCTGTAGAGGATACAGAACTTTGCCCAAAGGCACACGCGTCGCAGGCAAGAAGCAGCACGGAATCGATTAGGGTTCGTTGAAGACCCTGCGGTTTTTTGGTTTAAAAGCTATATTGGATATTAGTGTGTGTGTATATATATAATATATATTTTATATATATATATATATTATTTTATATTATATTATATATATTTATTTTTAATATAATATATATATATGCACATATATATCCATGGATACACATATACATATATGCACATAATATTACACATGCATATATATAATATATTATATATATATATATATATATATATATATATATATATATATATAATATTATATATTTTAATATATATATATATTATATATTATATTGTGTGTGTGTGTGTGTGTGTGTGTGTTTGTGTGTGTGTGTGTGTGTGTGTTTGTGTTTTTTGTGTGTGTGTGTGTGTGTTTTGTGTGTGTGTGGGTGGTGTGTGTGTGTGCGGGTGTGTGTGTGGTGTGTGTGTGTGTGTGTGTGTGTTACTTTTGTGTATTTGTAAACTTATCCCTGAGGGTTCCCCTGCAGTTTCCCAATATTGGACGCAGGCAGCAGGGACCAAAGAATGGACAGGGGGAAAAAGTGGGGCGAGTTTGAAACCTGGAGGAGATGACATGGCCGATGAATGAAGAAAGATGAGGAGGACGAAATTTAATGAAGAACCAGAAAAAAAACCTTGATAAAGAATGAGACTGAGATTCCTTTTGGACGGTTTGCTGTTTCAATATGCCGAAAAAGAAAAAGAAAAAGTTGAGTTACTTCAAGTTTTTGCTAAAACTGGATTTCAACTTAGTTTGAGGTAATGTTTAGCGAGGAAAGGGTAAGAATTGAAAATTCCATTGATTTTTAGTGCCTTTCCTTATCCAGTCAATTTTAAAAAAGTAAAAATTGGCGACTCACACTAGCCCCTTTGGAATACTCCGACTCGCTAAGTGCTCTAAAGCAATGGTGATAAGATAATGATTATATTTATAATAGTAATGTAATGATGATTTAAAGAAAATGATGATGATGATGAAAATGTACATGCAATATCTACCAATAGATGATAATACGGATTAAAGTAATCATAATAAAATAATAATAATAACAATAAAAAACGATATAATTCCCGATAAAGATAAACATAAAAATGATAAAAAAAAGGAAATCGAGATGCTCCTGCGTCCGGAAAAGTTTGCCAGTTTGTCTTTTCTTGAGATATGACGTATTGTTGCCACTTAAGAAAGAAGGATAAAAGTATCTTCGTCAGAAATACATGTATTTTGACGAAGATAAAAATCAAAAACCGGTCAAATGCATCTCTGTTTTGTGAAGATATTCATTCTCGCTCATACCTTTTACACATTCGTCAACATGAATATGGTTCATATGCATATATTATATATAATTATATATATATAATTTATATATATAATATATATTATAATTATATAAAATATAATATATATCATATTATATATATATTTTATGCACACACATATCACATAGGCATACATTATATTTATATATATATATATATATATATGATATATATATAGATATTATATATATATATATATATATACAATATATGTTATTTGTATACATATATATGTGTATATATATATATATATAAAATAAAATTTTATATATATATATATATAAATATATATATAATATATATATAAAACATAAACACACTATATATAATTTATAATACCACACACCCCACACAAAAAATCTATATATATATATATTATATATATATATAATTAAAATTATATATATATTATATTTTAATTTGTATGTATGTATGTATGTATTATATCACAGACACATCATCGAAAACGGCTATGTATTTTTGGCATGTCTAGCGAGGGCGATTTTCCACTTTTCCATCACTTCGCCTGAGCCCTGTTAACAGTGCTTAAAATAAATAACAATTTCATTTTTGAGATAAAACTAATTGGTTTCAAAATATTTTTCCCAACGCAGCATTGTGTGCGATCGGAAAAAAAAAATATTTATATAGAATATCATGAGGAGGCAGACCCGATGCAATAAGTTGGTACCTATTTCTGTCTTGAGTTAAAGAGTAAAGAGAGAACACACACACACACACACACACACACACACACACACACACACACACACCCCCACACACACACACACACACACACACACACACAACACACACAATACACACACACACACACCAGTAAGTAAGTGTATTAGTATATATGTAACCCAGCTTTATATATGTGATGTTGCTGAAATGTGTATGCCAATGTTACTCTATTTATCTGTTGTTATTCTACATGACTTGTATAATCTTTTGTATTGTCCACATGCCTATATTCCCACACACACACATACATATAAGTATGTCCATTGCTTTACCTGTTTATTAGTCTCTCGTTGCCACACTAGACATTCCAATGTTGTGTTGTTATCCCTTCCACAAGAGCTATGCATTGTTGTAACACTACCTTCATCACCAGTGATTCCCATATGTTAAGCACGTGATCTATGCCCATCTTTAGACCACTGTAGGAGATGACAGGCAGACTCCCTGCGGAGAGCCAAGGAGCAACACCTTGCTCCTTGGCACAGCCGTACTCCATCATTACTATACAAATAAAGGAGTCAAGACATCTTGGTCGTCTACCTTACACCTTAAGCTCGCCACCTACCATACTCTTGTAGGGCCCATCATTCCGGCTCTTACAATATATATATTTTTTCGAAACGTAAGCCATTCGATCATTCGTTTTCTTCAAATAAGTGATAATAAAACATGTAGTTTTAGTTATCGTTGACTTAGTAGTGGAATATTTTATCAAAGTGGCAATAGCTATTAAGGTGAGGCAGCATTTTCCCCTTCGTTCAACACAGCAAATGTCAAGTATAGCTTTATGTTTAAATATCTATCCTTGGCAGCTGGATCAGATAAAAATCTGCGAAATCACTGACACCTTTGTAAATGGAACCACACACACACACACACACATTCACACACATCCACATCCACACACACACACACACACACACACACACAAACACACACACACACACACACACACTTTCTCTCTCTCTCTCTCACTCACACACGTGTACGCACAAACACATACATCGTACTATAGTAGATAGTAAGTTTGGTCGTGGGTTGCTTACAGCCTACATCGACCTCAAGAAGGCGTTTGACTTGGTGCATCGAGAATCGCTATGGGACGTTCTGAGACTCGGGGAATTCCGACACAGATAACAAGCCGGTACTGAAAGTGCTGTAAAGTGTGGAGGGGGACTGTCAAACTTCTTCCCTGTTAATTCAGGGGTGAGGCAAGGCTGTGTCCTTGCACCAATACTTTTCAACACCTGCATGGACTAGATAATGGGCAGAGGTACTAGCCAAAGTCAGTGTGGAGCAACACTGGGCAATATCAAGGTCTCAGACTTTGACTTTGACTTAACAGATCATGTTCTACTACCTGGAGGAGTGATGGCTGCAATGACCCTCTCGGCTTCTGCCTTTAGATGAGGCATGGAGTATTAATTCTTTCTCCTTGACAAGCTCAAACAGAGAACTCGATCAAGTTTGTGCTCATGGCAGGGCTTCAATAAAGTCGTTATCAAGTAGCTGATGTGTATTAACACCCTGGCGTGTGAGACAGTCAAGAGATGTCTGTAAAGAGCTCATGATCTTGTTCTAGGCATCCAAGTATTTTTTTGTCTCAGGCTTGTTTTTCGGGGGAGCTAGGATGACCTTTGAAAGGAATTGTGCTGCCATTAGATCAGTTCGTGAGTCCAGAGGGAGAAGGTTTGTCTCCATGAGAAGGGTTTAGGACCTTCGTCCACCTTAAACTGTCTCCAAACTTTAATTTTGTCTTTGTTGGGAATCAGGTGATAAGCCTAGTCCACAATGGGCCAGGTGGCATGTACAATATGATCTTAATACTTTTTGTCTGACTCCTATGGTCTCCCATTTCTCTCATGACAGACAATCTTGTTTTGGTTTGGTCAACCAGGTACTGGACCTCCTTACGAAAGGAGAGGGTCCGTCAATCCCCTCCCCTAAGGGAGCCCCTTGTCGCAGTGGGGGGACTTAAGGTCCCAATGATCTGGTGGGCCGGACCGGAGGGCTACCCATACTGGAGGGGTCACCAGTGAAGGTGAGACAAAATGGCTTCCTGGTGCACCAAGAAACCCATGAGGGGGATGGTGCACCCACCCCTGGTTCATTCCATCTTGCACCAGGGAGAACTCTCCCACATGGTTTGCCGTGCGTGGCGTCCCATATTACAAGGAGACAGGAGTCTTAGAGGTTGAGTGATGCTGCATGCTGTGCCCTGCAGCTACTGGCTTTTAAACAAGGCCCGGCCCAAACGGCTGGTCAAATGTGGCTAAGGGGCAAGCAGGCACTGTTCAGTCGATTGCTATAGGTCCTGTGACTGCCATCAGTACTGTAATAGTGGCTGCATATATTTCCCCACTACCCCTGTGGCTGTTGGGAGATTTTGAGCCCTAACTATAGTCCCCCTCGTTGGACCGATGGGGGGTGGGGGGTGAGGAATGAAGAATTTTAATTTGTATGATTTTTTACAAATTTACAAAGATCTAGCTCTCTCCCTGACGACCTATGCAATCCTCTGGAACCTTCCAGCTTCCCAAAGGACAAGGATGGGAATCGTAATGGTTTTCCCGGGCCTCCCAACCAGGGAAGGAGAAAAGGCCCTCCGCAGTCCATTTGAGGAAATTTTAAAATGGTAAATATGAAGGTATCTCATATAGTAAAGGGGAAAGTTGTTTTCCAGAGGTAAAGTGACGTGCCCTGTGCTGTTTGCACAGCCAGATAAGTCTTTGTTCGGTTTTAGCCCATCCTCCTTCTCGCCAACCCTTGCCCCCTCTCTGATTTCCTCTTCCATCCCAACAACTCTGGTTCACCAAAAC
>NW_023641451.1:0-5000 GCF_015228065.2 Penaeus monodon
TATATTATAAAATATAATTTTAAATATATGTATATATATATATGATAATCATATATATATATTACTATATACACATATATATAATATATAATATATATATATATATATATATATATATATATATATATATATATATATAAATATATATAAATAGATAAAAATAGATATACACAACACACACACACCACCCCCCTACACACACACACATACAAAGATTGTACATGATATCCAAACCTAAAATGTATACACATAAACATAATATGTATCTACTATCAAATCTGTAATATCAGTCTACTGCTATATCACCACACACACACACACACACAACACAAATATATAATATATATATATATATATATATAATATATTATATATATATATATAGATAGAGAGATATGATATATGATATATATACAAAACACATATATACAAACACACATACATACTATAAATATACCATACAAATAAGTATAGCATACGTAAATATATCATATATATAAAACACACATATACACACACGCATATATAACACACAAAACATACACACATAACACAAACATAATATACAATAAACATATACACACAACAACATATATATATATATATATATATTATATATATAAAATATATATATATCATATATATCATCATATCATACTTATACTATATAACTTATACCAATCTTTTATTTATGTCTTATGTTTTTATGTTATATATAAAATTTGTATTTCGTATCTGTCATTGTCTGCCTTAGTCTTTATATATTATCTATACCCAGTATGTTCATTCTTTGCCATCTGTTATCCTTCTCATTTTATATGAATATCCTATTATTTTTTCTTTTATCTAATATCATCATCATCTTCATCTGTTCCATGATCCACATCGCCTTCATCCATCTGTTAGGCAAAGTTCCCACATCTCTTTCCATCCCTGTTTTGTTTTTTTTTTCCATCTCCCATAAATTTGGTTATTAGTCAGTTCGCCCATCTGTCATTGGTCCTTGGCCCTTTTCTTTATAATTATCATAGCCCTCTTTAATTCTGTACTGTGTCTCCTGGTCCTCCATGTATAGACCTGATGCCGACTTTTCCTTTTTCCGCTAGATTCTTTTTTGTCTGTTCCCGAGTTGTCCCTATCGTACAAATTCCAATACTTGTCCACCTCCTCTGGGCACTTATTGCCTTGTAATTTTGTACCCTTTTTCGAACTGAAGTCTACTGTTGAACATTGATTTAAAAGTCTTTTTCTTTTCATGATGCAAGATTTTAGACTTTCTCTAAATCCAGCCTAACTAGTTGCTGCATTTCATTTGCAGATTGTTCTGAGATGTCAGCAATATCATCTGAAAAACTCTTAGATTGTTTAGATCTTCGTCTCCTACTTTGATATCTTTCCTTCATCCACCCCTTTTCGAATTTTTCCCTCAAATTAGATTCATTTAAATATTGTATTTTTGCGTTCACTAAAGAGACTATTTATCGCTCCCTAGTTTTTACATATTCCTCCTACTATCCCTTTTTCAACTTCTAGTTTTGAATATTTCCTCAAGACAAGTGTACATTTTGGTAGATGTACGCCCTGTCTATTTTTTCATTGGTATTTGTGGTCTTGGGTGGAGCGAAGGTTGCTTCCCATCCTTTTGTATATATTTTCCAGTATTTTTACAATATAACATTCCTCTACTCCCTGTTTTTCGGATAGCTTCTAGTATACTGATGGTGCCCTCTACAGAGTCGAATGCCTTTTCGTAATCGATGATGCCATACACAGTGTTTCCTATATCGTTTATTTTTTCCTTTATTTGGTGAGCGTGTGGTGTGGTCTGTTGTTGAGAATCCACTGCGAAAGCCTGCTTGTTCTCTAGGCTGGTTAGAATCCAGCGCTCAGAGATTGCGAGTTGTGATGTTTTGTGAATAATTTGTAGTACTAAAGGCTTATTGTCCGGTATTTTTTATATCCTTTCTCTCCCCTTTTTTATGTATCAAAATAATTGTTGCTTTTTTCCAGGCTTGGGATTTTCCCTTGATAGGCATTTGTTAAAAAGATTGCTAGTTTCACTGTTGCAATTTCTCTTGCATCTATTATAAGGTCTATACTATTCCCATCTTCCCCCTTTTTTCCCTCTCTTCATGCCTTTAAGCGCTCTTTTATTTTCTTCTGTTGTGATATTAGGTACGTCCTCTAGTTCCGCATTCGTTTTCTATCCATGGCTGTTCATTTGAGTTTGCATAGATCCTGTAAAAGTCCTCACTATTCTTAGACTTCATTCTTATTGTATGTTACTTCCCATCTGGTTTTTTTTTTGCATA
The DNA here is from genome assembly GCF_015228065.2 of Penaeus monodon. NCBI lineage: Eukaryota > Metazoa > Arthropoda > Malacostraca > Decapoda > Penaeidae > Penaeus > Penaeus monodon. The sequence continues at coordinate 2,313 of NW_023641451.1, forward strand.
CAACTTAAATTTCTCCCTATACTGGTTTCTTTTTTAACTGTTTTCATGCTAGTACCTGATATCACTGTTTCATTTATTATTTGAGTATTGTTTTTCCTTACATCTTCCCTTTTCTTTTTATTTATAGTCGTTTTAAGTTCGGCTAATCCCTATCTTGTCCTCGATTGACGATATTTTTCATGACCCTACGTTTTTGCATAGCCTCTTTATTTCTACCGAGAACTTGCTTGATGCTTTCTTGACGTTCTACCGCTACTTCTAGTGCAGATTCCCTTTATGATGTCATTGACTGTTTGTTGATTTGTCATGTTTTGAGATCTTCGTCCTGAGAAGTGAATATGTTTTTGGATGTTCAGGTTAAATTCCTGTCGCTCTGTCTTCATTAGCTAAATTTGGCTGTGGTTTTCTTATGAGTTTACACCTTTCCTTCTAGTTTTAAATTTAATTTGGCCTCTGACATTCTAGGTCGCTGCCAACTTTTACTTTTATAAACTTGCACTTTTTTACTATATCGCGCCAAATTTGAAATTAAGAAGTCAATTTCGTTTTGATGTCAGATTGGCGACTTCCAACCACTTCCGCTCTAGTCCTTTTTTCGAAGAATGTATTCATGATTTTGAGTGATCGAGCCTCCGCAATCACTAGCATTTTTCCCCTCGTCATTCCTAGTACCTATTCCGTGATTCCCAAATTGCGGTTTCTCCTACTGTCTTTTTACCTCTTTTCCCATTAAAATCTCATCATTATTATTGTGAAAGGGGTTTTTACTACCCCTCGCTGGCTAAATGACATCTCATAGAAGCTCTCTATTTCTCATCACTGTGCCTGCAGGTTGGAGCATAGACTTGAACCATCTTTAAGTGTAATTTGTTTAGTTTTATGTTACTGAAGCCACTCTTTCGCTTATACTATAGATTCCACGATATTCTTTTTCTAAACGTTTGTGAACTAAGAAGCCCCCCCTATTCCTGCTTGCTACCCTGGGTTTTACATCCCATTTAGAGCCTATTGGAGAGGTCTTCTAACCTCACAGAGTCCTACAATACCCATTTGATGAAAGAATTTCCTCAAGTAATGCTAGTAAGTCGGATTCAGCTCTCATTGTCTTATATTATATGTGCAAAGGTTCATCAACGTGGGCGGCCTGTTTTCCGGGAATTCTTAGCACCCTCTGCTCTGGAACGGTCCTGATCGCCGCGTAACCAGGGCTTCCTTCGCCTCCGGGGAATGAGGCCGTTGCTCTGTTTTGTGGCAGTCATGGTTTTTTGATTGAGAGGTATACAGCCGAGTTACCTCCCACTACTTACTGGCTTAGGTGTAATCTTAGTGGAAATGTGAGTAGTTTAGCCGGATGACTGATAAGCCCTCCAGCAGGTTTGGCTCTGTCTAGCGTCTTATCTGTGGCCACGCAGATATATATATATATATATATATATATATATAGTATATATATATATATTATATATATATATATATATATATATAGTATATATATAATTGTTGTGTGTGTGTGTGTGTGTATATATATATATATATATAATATATATATATATATATATATATACATATATATATATATATTATATATATATGTATATCTATATATATTACATCAAATATATAAAATATAATATGTATATATATATATATATATATATATATATAATATATATATCATATATATATATATCTATATATATATATATATATTATATATATATATATATATATATATATATATATATATATATCTGCGTGGCCACAGATAAGTACGCGCTAGACGAGCCAACCCTGCTGGGGGGGCTTATCAGTGGCATCCCGGCTAACTACTCCCCCTTCCACTAGAGATACACCTAAGCCAGTAGGTGGGAGGTAACTCGGCTGTATACCTCTCAATCAAAAAACCATGACTGCACAAACAGAGCAACGGCCCTCATTCCCCGGAGGCGAAGGAGCCCCTGGTTACGGCGGCGATCAGGACCGTTCCAGAGCAGAGGGTGCTAAGAATCCCGAAAACAGGCCGCCCCACGTTGATGAACCTTTGCACATATAAGGAACCTCAGAGCTGAATCCGACTTACTAGCTTTACTGGAGGACTTTCTTTCATCAAATGGGATATTGTAGGACTCTGTGAGGTTAGAAGACCTCTCCAATAGTGCTCTATTGGAGAGGTAAACCCCAGGGTAGCAAGCAGGAATTAGGGGTGGGCTTCTTAGTTTTACAAACGTCTAGAAAAGAATATCGTGGAATTCTATAGTATAAGCGAAAGAGTGGCTTCAGTACATAAAACTAAACAATAGGTACAACTTAAAGATTGTTCAAGTCTATGCTCCAACCTGCAGCCACAGTGATGAAGAAATAGAGAGCTTCTATGAAGATGTTCATTTAGCCAGCGAGAGAGTAAAAACCCATTTCACAATAATAATGAGAGATTTTAATGCAAAAATAGGTAAAAAGACAGTAGGAGAAACCGCAATAGGGAATCACGGAATAGGTACTAGGAATGAGAGGGGACAAATGCTAGTTGATTTTGCGGAGGCTCGATCACTCAAAATCATGAATACATTCTTTGGAAAAAGAATAGAGCGGAAGTGGACATGGAAGTCGCCATCTGACATCAAAAAAAAATTGACTTCATAATTTCAAATAGGCGCGATATAGTAAAAAATGTGGAAGTTATTAATAAAG
>NW_023641453.1:5000-10507 GCF_015228065.2 Penaeus monodon
ATAAATTTTTATATAATATTTATATAATTATATATATATATATAATATAATTTTATATATATATAATAAATATAATATATATTTATAAAATTTATATAATAATATATATATATAATATTAAAAATATTAATATATTATATAAATATAATTAAACTTAATATATAATTCTATTAAAAAATTTTATTCTATATATATATATATATAAATATATATAATATATATAATATATTATTATATAATAATTATATATTATATATAAAATATATATTATATTTATATATAATATATATATATATATATATAATTTATAAATATATATATATTTATAATCTAATAATATTATATAATATATTATAATATATATATATATAATATATTATCTAATATTTTATTACTATTATAAAATTTTTATTATATTAATATATTAATTATATATATAAAATTTAATTTATATAATATATAAAATATATTATTTTTTTATATATTTTTTTTATTTATTTTATTTATTTTTTTTTCTTTTTATTTTTTATAATTTTATAAATATTTTTTTAAATTTTCCTTTATTTTTTTTTTTATATTTTTATCTTTTAAACCCCATAAAAATTCTTATATATTTATTTATTTTATATATAGATTATTTTTATTTTTTAATTATTATTATTTTATTCTTTAATTTTTTCTTTATTTTAAATATATTTTTTATTTATATTATTTCCTTATTTTTATTATATATTCCCCTTTTATTATATAATATATATTTTTTTCTATATATTTTATATATTTTTTTTTATATTTTTATATTATTATTTTTTAATTATTTTTTTTTTTTTTTTTTTTTTTTATTTTCCACTTTTTTTTTTTTTTTTCTTTCCCTTTTTTTATATATAAAATATTTTAAACTAATCCTCCCTTCTTTTTCCCTCCATAATTTTTTTAAAATTATACATTTAAACTATCACCTTAAACATCCTATATCCCCCTTTTCACTTTTTTTCCCATTTATTTTTCCCATTTCTTTTTTTAAATTTATTTATTCCCCCAATTTCCCAAATAAACTATAATACCACCCCTCACTTTTTACTTCCCTTTTATTCCCCATTCTTTTTTCTTTCCCCCTTTTTTTCAAATTTTTAATTTTACCCTTCTTTTTTCCCTTTTTTTTTTTTTTTATTTTTTTAAAATTTTTCTTTTTTTTTTTTTTTTTTTTTTTTTTTTTTTTTTTTTTTTTTTTTTTTTTTTTTTTTTTCCCCTTTTTTTTTGGGTTATTTATATTCAATGAATATTATATATATATAATACATTATACTATAGATATATTATTTTTATATATATATATATATATATATATATACATATTACTATCAGCCCCTATTATTCTATCTATATATATCTATACTATTATATATATATATATATATATATATATATATATATAATTATATATATTTTGTGTGTGGTGTGTGTGTGTGTGTGTGTGTGTGTGTGTGTGTGTGTGTGTGTGTGTTCTTTTCTTTGTCATTATACTTGAATGATTATATTAGATACATGTACACAAAACTATTCACATCAAATAAAACATTCCATCAATACTGACAATACTACTCAGCTCACAGTAAATAATTAATTATAGAAATCCATACATCAATCTATCCACCCCCCTAAACATGCACTAATATCCCGACTTATCACTTTTTTCTCCACATCATGATCCCAGCATACTTTGTTATAAAAATAGATGAATTCATAAACCGCGCCAGATCGTAGACGTGGCAACAGCGTGCGCGAGAGGAGGCATATAAATAGCCCGCGCAGCCGCCATCAGGCCTTTCCCGTACGTGAGGCAAGATGGTGAGTGTCGCCCGTACAGTGCTTGGCGTTTTTGGGCGAAATTTTAAGTGTACTCCTTCATATATCCGTGGAATTGTTTAGTGAATTTGGTGTCATGAGAGATGAGGTTGTTATCGGAGCGGAATTTGATTTCTGCGTTTGAAAAAAGGGTGTTTCCGAGAGACCGAGGGCCGGCCGCGTGGTTGACGGACACGTTGAGAAGCAGATGGAAGTAGTTTTGGAAGTATTTTAAGTGGTTAATTGTTGCTTGCTCGATTTAAGATATTAGGCTTAGAACAGGAAGATAAAGGTTGTTTTGATGTATAATTTCCAGAGGAACTAGGGAGTTGGAAACCGTTTTGGGATGTTCATATGCTCCTTAGTTATAAGTGTAAATTCGTGTCATTCTGCCCACTAAGACGTACTTATTTAAGCTTTCCATTCTATAATAATTTCATTGGTTTCTGTTTAAGTACATGGGTGTGAAATGTGCAATGTTTCCGTCTCTGATTCTAATGGCGTTTTCGTGTACTAGTGGATTTTACTATCACTAGTGAGAGGGATTTTCTGAAGGGGAAGCACCCATAATCTAAAGTAAATTTTCAGCTTGTTCTTTATCTTTACATTATGGGTTCCTTTGCCACATTCCCGAGATCCAAGTTGTCTGAGCAGGTGCCAGTGTGGGACCAAAATAAATTGGCTTTTAAGTTGACGTCCATATGATTCTGAAATCCCGATTTTTCTTCTTCCAGTCTCACCGCAAGTTTAGCGCGCCCCGTCATGGGTCTATGGCCTTCTACCCCAAGAAGCGCTGCAGGCGCCACCGTCCCAGGGTGAAGACCTTCCCCAAGGATGACAAGAGCAAGCCAGTGCACCTCACGGCCTTCCTCGGCTACAAGGCTGGCATGACCCACATTGTCAGGGTTGCTGACAAGCCTGGATCAAGTATGTATTGGAATGTGTACATGTAGCTTTATTCTGCTTTTGGTTTTCTCAACTTGTCTTTGGGGTTTGAGAATACAAATGGTAATGAAAGCTGCTTATTTCAGAGATCAACAGGAAAGAGGTGTTGGAAGCCGTAACCATCATTGAAACTCCCCTATGGTGTGCGTTGGTGTTGTTGGCTACATCCAGACGCCTCGTGGCCTGCGAGTGTTGAAGACCATTTGGGCCGAGCATTTGTCAGAAGAATGCAAAAGGAGATTCTACAAGAACTGGTAAGCATTTTATATTTTGTTTGGGTTCATGTAATAACTTTTTGGCATGATAGATATTGCGTACGGATGAGTTACTGACCGCAAACCCAAACTGAAGCGATCCTTTACTCCTCTGGCATCCCTTTGGCCATGAGTTTGGGGTTGGCTTGGGGTTCCCCTCCATTATCTTGTATGGCTGATGGGTATATACTTGGTCAAAGACATGTAACCAATTCATCCTTAACGCTTGAAGACTACCCATGAGGCATTCAGGTGAAGGAGGCCATAACCCTACATAAGAGCACCTTGTTTGAAGGACAGGGCTCTTTGTGTGTGATGGGTCTCTGCCTCCAAGAGTTTGCTTGCGATAGAGGCCCTCACACTTTTCCCCCTCCTTGTGTAGGCACAAGTCCAAGAAGAAGGCTTTCACCAATGCTGCTCAGAAGTGGCAGGATTCCCTTGGCAAGAAAATGATCAAGAGGGAGATCGCCAAGATGAAGAAGTACTGCACACACATCCGTATCATTGCCCACACCCAGGTATGTACAAACCACAGTACTTACTGAAATTGTTTACTTGAGTTTGATTAAATCTGTATATGTATCAGGATGAGAACTAATAGAATGCTCCCCCAGGTCAGGATCCTCCGCAAAAAGTTCAAGAAGGCCCACATTATGGAGATCCAGCTAAATGGTGGTACAGTCTCTGAGAAGGTTGACTGGGCAGTCAACCACTTTGAGAAGCAGATCCCTATCGACTCCGTCTTTGCCCAAGATGAGATGATTGACGTCATTGGTGTCACCAAGGGCAAGGGAATGAAGGGTGAGTAAGAATTTCACTCTAGTCTATATTTGACTTGTTTTAGGTAAATTAGATATGACATGGTATATTAAGCATACTGAAATGAAATTTCTCCCCCTTTAGGTGTAACTTCTCGTTGGGGCACAAAGAAGCTGCCCCGCAAGACCCACAAGGGTCTCCGCAAGGTTGCCTGTATTGGTGCTTGGCATCCTAGCCGTGTGCAGTTCACTGTTGCACGTGCAGGTCAGAAGGGTTACCACCACCGTACTGAGAGGAACAAGAAGATTTACCGTATTGGTAAGGGCATCCACACCAAGGAAGGCAAGGTAAGAAAAAATCTTTTATTTGAATATAGAGGTCTATTCTAACAGGATTGCTGGGTATTTACAAACTGTTACATGATACTTATTGTGGTTTGTTTTTGTTTTAAGGTTATCAAGAACAATGCCTCCACCGATTATGATTTGACGGAGAAGACCATTACGCCCATGGGTGGTTTCCCCCACTATGGTGAAGTTAACCAAGACTTCGTTATGCTGAAGGGTTGCACTGCTGGCCCCAGGAAGAGGGTGCTGTGCATGAGGAAGTGCCTGTATCCCCAGACCAAGCGTTCTGCCATGGAGAAGATTGACTTGCAGTTCATTGATACCAGCAGCAAGTACGGTCACTCCTGCTTCCAGACCAGTGCCGAGAAGTCTGTCTTTATGGGTCCCCTCAAGAAGGACAAGGCGAAGAAACTGGCTGCTGCCCAGAAGAGTTAATTGCTTGCAGAATAAACTTTGAAGTGGAAAGCATTATTTTTACTCATCCCAATTCTACCTTGTACAAGTATAGCTTTTAACAAAGTACCTAAATATGTAATACTTGCTTTTGTCTGGATTATTGCGTCATAGCTGTACTAGGGAGACAAATGGCCATGATAAAGGAAATGTATACAATCAATGAAATCAGATATTTTGTAGAAATTGGGCCTTCAGTCCCTGATGCTATCCTGCTTCAGTACTTAAAGAATTTACCATTATCACCCTTAGTGATTTGGACCAATTAAGATGTATCCAAAGTTTGGCAGACTGTATAAGATGGTTCTGTAATGCTTTCTTCCCAGTAATGCAAGTTTCTATCTTTGGTTGATTCTTGCCCAACTTTGACTTTCCAATCATGAATTCATGTCCAGTAATTAACCTTTTATTTACATATTAATGTTCTTGGCAATATCCAACTTGTCCCTTATATTGAACTCCCCTTTCATCATGAATTCATATTTTAATCTTGCATCTTATTTCCCGAGATTCAGGAATGCTGATACTTAGGCCATTTATGCTGATAAGCACTACACAAATGCCATGTCCACATTAGTATTTTTAAACAAAACTGTTGCCAAAGAATATAATACTAGGCATACCTGACATTACTGGTTTACCTATTTTTTTTTTTACTGCTATTAGTATAAATATTTGAAACCGGTATCTTAACTGCACAAGTCTGAATATTTAACTAAAGAGGCTATTAGATAATGTAGGCTATTGATCCTCTTTACTTAATGGCCTTGTATACCTAATTACTGTAATACAGTAGACAAATTACCTTGTGCCCAAAGTGTTTAGGTGAGGCATTAATCAATGGAAACTTACCCGAAAGCTAGACGTAAAATTACGTTAAGACATCTTGCATATTTGGAAAACT
>NW_023641454.1:0-10506 GCF_015228065.2 Penaeus monodon
TCACTTGTTTGCTTGCTTGCTTCTTCTTACTTATTATTTAATTTACTTCCCTTTTACTTACTTACTTACTTACTTCTTACTTATTTCTTATTCTTCCCTACCTCCCTTTACCTACCTTACCCCCTCCCTCCCAAACACGCACCCCCTATATTTGTCATCGCATCTAAATGACTAGGAAACTGACGATCCGTCTGCGGTACGTTCTGCGAGTGCAAATGGCTTTTCCGGCAAAATGGGGATCTTTCCAAAACGCCTTTGGTTTCTGCGTCACCGTAAACGAAAAAAGGTCTCATAAAAAAATCGTAGGGGTATTTAAATTTAAAATATTATCCCCTTTTTTGAGCATGAAAGCATGAAAAATGTTAGTACAAAAAATTTTTTGATTGACACTAAAAAATTTATATCGAAATGTTTATTCAACCGGCACCCGGGCCTTTTAGTTACCCCTTTGATATGTCTAATCTTTTGGGGTTGTGCCAGACATTTTTTTTAGAAAACGGCTAATCGGAAATCGGAAAATTTAATATTTGGGCCACCCTGAGTACATGGCCAACACCCAACCCATTTAACATACTTAAAGATTACTCATCCGACTGGGTAAAACACCCCATATTCCTTTTGGTTTTTTGTACACGTGAACTGCCTCATTGTCATAGTGGTGCCCCCAAAGATATGTCTTTTTTAAACCCCTGTCCCCAACTGTCTAGAACTAATCCCACATTTTTACAGAAGACAGAAAATTTGAACCCCTTTGGTTTTAAGGAACCCTTGCCCTTTTCAAAATTTGCCCTTTTGGAATGTAACAAAAAATAGATTTTTTGTCACAAGTTGAAATAAAAAAAATTAAATGTAACTAAGTAATACTTTGGGATTTTTTTACATAAAATGTTATAAAAAATAAAACCCCTTGAACAAAATTTACCCTGCGAAGAGTAGTCAAAAATAAAGAAAATAATTAAAAACTAGGGGTTTGCAAATTTAGGCAGGCTGCTGGGAAAAATGCAGTCTTTTTTTTTTTTTTTTTGAAATGTCTTGCACATAGATGGTCTGCTAGTGCTTAGCTACGAAAGGGTAATTGTAGACTTTGGGGCCCCACCCATTTACCTTCCTTTAATTGTCAGGAAAATGTTTTTTTTTTTCTAATGCTAGAAAAAAAATGGTGTTATTTTTTTATAGACTTAAAAAAACATAAGTTATGTATTAGTAACAGCAATATAAAATAATGTAAAAAATTTTTAAAAAAACAAGGAAAAAAGTAAACAGTCAGACAGGGACAGGCAGATCTAATTGGGTCATGGTAACTTTGGGACAAAAGTAGCCATTATGGTTAAAAACAAAATTAGTAATAAAATTTCAGTGGAAAAATAGCGTGTCTACATGCCGATGCCCCCTCTTTGGGTTAAAATTGACAATTAATGGGGGTAGGGGAAAAAATCCCCCCCCCCCAAAGTTTTGAAAAGCAAGATTTTTTCCATTTTAGAGGCAGACCAAATTGGGTGAAAATGAAAAGGAAAAAAAATTTTTTATTTCCACAATCTATATCCTAGTTTGTAATAAAAATCACTTTTTTTGTACTTTTGGGCATTTAAAACCCCCCCTCCCCCCCCAACCTGTGTATCCACCAGCACTGATAATTAAAATTATTATTTCAATACATAAAGACAACTTGGAAAAAAGGGTTTCCCCTAGGTGCTAAAAAAAAGGCTCTGTATCCCTCAATGGAACTTTGGGTTTTAGTAGTATCAAACTGGGGTTAAGAAAAATTAAAGGAGCCCAGAAGAAAGCCCTTTTTGGGCCCCCTTTTAAAACCTTGCCTCTGTCAAAAGGGAAAATCAGGGATATGAGACGAAAAATTTGCCAGAACTCAGTAAAAAAGACTGAAAAGTATCATAAATATATATATATTAAAAATATTATATTTATAATATATATATTATATATATGTATAAATATTTAATTTTGAGTGTTATAATTTTAATATTTATGTATATGTATAATTCAGTTTACTTATTGATGTATGGCATATAAAACTATAAATATATATATATATATATTATATATATATTATAATATATATATATATATATATATTATATTATTATTATGTATATATATGTATTTTATAATTATATAATATAAAATATTTTTTTATTTTTTGTAAAATTTTATAATATATATATATAATATATATTATATATAAAATATATATTGTATTTATATTATTTTTTTTTATATATTATATTATTTTAAATATAATATTTTATATATACATATATTAATATATATATATATATTTTTAATATTATTTAATTATATTTTATATATATATATTATTAAATTTATTTAAAATAAATATATATAATTTTCTAATTTTAAAATTTTAAATATATAATAAATATTAATAAAAAATATATATTATATATTATTAATTTTAATATATATTATATTTAAATTTTCATATATAATATAAAAATATTACATTTTATATTTATATAGGGATAAGTATATTATATATATTATTATATATATAATATATATTAAATTTATATATATTATTTTATATATATATATTTATAATGATTGTTTAAATATTAAAAAAATTTTTATATATTATATATTAAATTATTTATATTAAAAATATAAAAATTTTTAATTTTAAATTAAAAATTTTTTTGATTGTTTTGAATATTTTTTTTATAAAAAAAATTAATGCAAATTCTCCTTGAATTTTTTGAAGGTTTCTTTCCCCCCAAAAAACTTTTTCTTACAAACTGAATGGGAATACACTCTTTTATTTAAGATATTCATTTATTAATTTTTAATTTAAATAAAACATTATGTTATATATATATATTTATATTATATAAAATATATTATATAAAATTAATTAAAATTATATTATTATTTTTATAATTATATAATTATATTTTTTTAAAATAGGATATATATAATTTTTTTAAAAAAAATATAATATATATATATATATATATATATTATATATAAAAATTTATATATATATGTTTGAATTATATTTTATATTTTTAATTGTATTTTATATTTTTTTAAATATTAATTATTTTAATAGTATTAGTTAAGGGCCCGGGGTGGCGGGTAGTTGGTGACTAAAGACTGTCACAGGGAAATCTGATTTCGGGGTTCGAGTCCCGGCCCGGCTTTTTTTTTTTTTTGTTCCCTTGGGCAAGGAATTCCCTGATTGCCTATCTACCCACGGGGGGCCAACACCCCAAAGTCGTGACATTTTTCCCAAACCCGGGGGAAAATAGAGATGTGACTTGATAAAACCCCGGGCGGAAGAAAACGGAAAAACCACCGCTCAAAATTCCCAAGAAAATCTGGAAAACCTGTTTTCCCAAACCCCATATGACAGGGCACTTAAAAAAAAAAAAAAAAAAAAAAATTATATATGGTTTCCGTGAAAAAAACTGGGGACCCCACCACGTACTCATCAAAAGGGATCACAAAATGAAAAAAAAAATTTAAATATCATTCTTTTCCATGCGGCTCAGATATGAACCCACCTTAAAAGAAGATATTATAATTTTTATAATATTAATATATTATATATATATTATAATTTTATTATTATATTAATTATTAGTATATATTTATATTAATATAATTTAATAAAAAACTTATAAACTTATATGTTATTATATAATGTTAAAAACATTTTAAGCATATTACATTATATAAAAATATAATATATATAAAAAAAAATCTATATATATATAATACATTTTTATAAATTTTTTATTGTTTTTAAAAGATAATTTTATATATAAATTATATATATATATATTTAAAATATAAAATATATATAATATATATGTTATAGTATATATATAATTTTATATGTATAAATATGTTATATTACATACATATTATATATATAATATCTTAAAACATTAAAATACTTATGTGTACATATTTTATAAAATATATAATATATAATTTTTATTTATAATTATATAATTTATTTTTTATTTTTATTATATTTAATAATATTTTTTTTATATATTTTAATATATTCTATGAATATATATATGTATATATTTAAAAAATATATATATATTTTTATATATAATATAATAATAAATTTTTTTAAATTAATTTATATATGATCTATGTATAAAATATATTATTATATATAATTTATATAAAATTATATATATATATATATATATATTATTTTTATTATAATATAAAATATATAATAATAATAATACATATATTATAAAATTTTAATATATATAATATTATATAATAATATATATATATAATATATTATATATATATATAATATATATATTATTAATATATATACACACCACACTACGTATTTATTTGTTATTTATATTATATTATATATATATAATTAATAAAAAAAAATAAATAATTTAATATTTTTTATATAAAAATAATCTATTTTTTAATATAAAATATTATATATATATAATATATTATATATATTATATATAATTTTTGTATATATACATATGTAATATACATATGTATATAACACACACCCCACAGTATAATTTTAAAATATATTATATATTTATATTTTATAAATTTTTTAAAATTTATAAATATATAATATATATATATGAACCACACCCCCACACACACACAAAACACCCCACACACCAAAACAACCCCACACAAAAAAAACACCACCACACACACACACACAACACACCCACACACGAAAATTGTTTTATTATATTTTTTACATTATATTTTCTGTGTTATATATATATATATATATAATATATATAATATCTAATAATAAATAATAGTAATGATAGATAGATAGATAGATAGATGATAGTAGAAGATAAAGTGTTATATTACTATCTATCTATCTACTATTCATCTATATAAATATATATAATATATTATATATATATATATATATGTATATACATTATATATTTTACATTTTTTTTATTTATATTTAAATATATTATTATATATATATTTTTAAATATATAGAAATATATATTACACACAATATATAATAATTATATATATATATATATTATTATTAATTATATTATTTTAAAAAAATTTTATATAATAATAATATTACATGAGGGTCAAAAAATTTTGTGGAAAAATTCCATAAAAAAAAATCATATGGAATTTTTTTGTTTTCATTGCCCCTGAACATTCTTGTACAATTTTTATATGTTTTAAAGTTTGGAAACAAAAGGAGTGGGATGGGGCTAAATGGGGGCTGTAAGGGAATAAAGAGAATTTCCCATTGAATTCATGTACACAGCTTTTTTGCCGAGCGCTGTGATGGGTGCATTGCGTGGGGGAAATAAAAGCACGTTGCATTTGCAAGGTCACCCATAAAGGGGAAAGTTTGTTTAGCCCCAAACTCTCCCCCCAGATTGTAGCCCAGAACCATGAGATGTGAATGTTTTACTGTTCAGTGGTTATTCGTCCGTTTTTTTTCAATCACGTAATGAACAACATCAAAATTTTCCTCAAAAACTGAGATGGCCCCGCCACTGCGGGGTCATTTTTCAATTTTTTTCTCCATTTCTGAACTGATTTCCATTTGTAGGTTTTTAATTTTCTTTGGGCATTGTCACCATAAATTGTTCCAGGGGGATCAATGTTTTCCCAAAATTCCCCAGCTCTTTCACCATAAATTTAATGTTTGTCCTGGCCTCGGTTTTGGTGCATTTCGTTTTTTTGAATGGTGCCAACTTCCAAATGGGTAGGTTTTTTACCTGCCTTTTTGGGTTCATGTTTGAACATTTTTAAACACGTTGGGCAAGAATGAAATTTAAAACAAAAACCTTTCATATGATTTTTAGTTTTGGACTTTTTTCCCAAAATTTTTGAAGCCCCCTTTATATTAACTCATCATCATCACATTAAAGGGGGACCCAATGGGGATCATGGCCACTCCACCCTTTTCCCCCAGCCATGAAGGGGCCCTCTGGTGAGTCTCCGTCAGGCTCTCAACCCATCTTCCCCCCTCCAACAGGTCTCGCCCAAACTGCCCAAGCCCTGACCCCCTAGGTCGTCCCCGGCCTCCTCACCCAGGATTGTTCACACAGAGACAACCCGATGGGCAGGGGCCCCTAAAAGGGAAAAGAGCTTGATCCTATAGCCTGGGTTATGTAAGTAACAGGTCCCTTCCAGCTCATGTGTAGCTGTTGGTTGGGCCTGCTAACTGTACCCCCTGACCAGCAAGGACTTTTTTACAAAAAAACATCAAGGGAAGTCCCAAGGTAAAACTTCCCCGGTTTGCTTTCAAGAAAATAAGGGGGTATCAAGCCTTTAAGAATGTAGCTTGGGCCTTCTGCATAGGTACCATATTTCCAAATACTCTTTTTGATCAGTTTCATGGTCCTGCGCCCAAAAAATCGTTACTGACTTTTTTGGTCGGGCCCCCGAGTTTTTGGACAAGTACCAACTCTCTTTTTACTCAACGTCCCTCACACAAGCAGGATTGACGAAGGTTTCCCTAAAGGCCCCATAGTCGAATCTTGGTCTTCTCTTGAGCATTTAGCCTTTTCCTAATCATCAAGAGCCCCACCGTGCCAGAGACTCAGATAGGTAGCAACATCATGGGAAAAGTCAAGGTCAGAGACTCAATTTTTGGCCATGTTGCTCCACATGATTTGGGGGTTAGCTCTGCCCTTACTTCCATGGGGTGTTGAAAAGTTTTGTAAAGGACCCCCCTTGTCTCACCATAAATTTAAAAAGGAAAAAAAAGTTTGACGGCCCCCACCCCTTTACAACATTTTCATCCCGGGTATAAAGGCTTCCCTAGGAATTCCCCAAGTCTCAGTCTCCCATAGTGTTTCTAATACACTTAATCAATAGCTTTCTTGAGGTCGATGTAGACTGCAAGAACTCATACCGAACCACGTGGCATACCACAATTCTTGAAGGCTAAGTATGGTCTTTTTGGGGATTTCCAGGAGTAAAACCAACCTGTTGATCTCTGTGCCCAGTGGGTGTTGTGAATTTTTTTCGAGAAGTGATTTAAAACCTTGCAGGGTTATGGCGTGTTATGCCAGGTTTTTGCACAGTTCATTGACCCCCTTTCCCCCTTCCAGAGAGGATGATCATCCCCTCCCATAGGGGAATTAAACCAGACTGCCATATGGTAAAAGACTGCTGCAACCCCTTGCTGGGTTCACCCCCAGCCTTTAGCATTTGCAGAAATATTACATTCCCCTGTGACTTTCCCACTTTTCATTTCGAAATTGCCACCCTTTCCCTGGGGGTAGGGGGGTGGGTCGGCACGGGTTTTATAAACCTTGCCCCAAGCAAACGGTTGGAGGTCTACCGGGTACAGCTGCTCAAAATATCAGCCCAACTTTTAAATGAACCCCCACATGATCAAAGAGATTGTCCATCCACTGAGCGGACTGCATTCCCTCCGAGAAGGCTTGGTTTTATTTTCAGAGTTTGGGGGCGGGTTTGGTCTTTACGAAAGGTTTTTCAAAACTCCTCAGTTTGGAACTGTTTTTTGTCCCTTCTCACAGTGTCCGACCCTATGTTCCAAAGAGCCAAACCCCGATTGCCATTCAGCCGAGCCATGTCTAACTTCATGGTCCAGTGTCCCCAGGGAAGAAATTCTGCCTTTTCCTTTGGGGGTTTTCCAATGGATTTATTTCGCTTTGAATGTTTATGCATGAAGGGCTCCCAAGAAAAAACTGGTCCACATTTTCAATTCTGTGAATCATTTAGAAATGCTAGGGGGAACAAGGGCCCCTCTTCCTCCCTCATCTGTCCCAAATTTAAACCCTAGAGGGGTCCGGGTATGGGGATTTTTGAAGGGACCCTTACTGTAGCCCCTACCAGCCTTGGTCATGCCACAGAAAACGCTCTCTGTAAAGCCCCAAATTTTGAGGATTCTCCATGCGCTGACAAAAATGATGTCAATCTCCTGCCACAGTACCCCGTATTTCTATCCCTGTTCGTAAGGGGGTTGGAGCCTGAAAAGGAACCAGAAATCCCCATTATCTGGGACCCACAAAGTCCTGGGGAAGGGGGCGTTCTCATAGCTCTCACTCCCGATCCTGAGGGGCAGACATCTTTAGCCATCTTGATTTTAAGAAGTCACCCGAACAATCAAAAGCTTGCCCGGGGAAAATTTTCTGTCACGAATGTAGTTTTGGCATAGAAACTAATTTCACATTGATTTTTCAAACATCATTGGTGGACACGGCAATAAGAGCACAATGCCAAAACTGCTTGTTTTCCAAAGCATAATTGTCATCAACTGGGGAAGATGGAATCCAGTGGGTTTTGAAACTGTGTCTCATTTTTAAAAAATCTGCTTTTCATTGTGGTTTTTCTGCGTATACTATAGGTATTGTAAATTGATTATAATATTTTTTTTATGTGTATATGTATATTTTTATTTAAAAGTATGTCTATAAAAACTCAAAAAATGATTATATATCAATGATATATTTAAAAGTTTAATATTTATATCTTTGAGGGATTGTCGCTTGCCCATTTGAGGTGGTTCATGTATTGTTAAGGCATCTGTACATGATTTCCTTTTTATTTTGGTACAGGAATACAATGACAATGTGGGGTATAGATGATGATACGCTTTTCTTTTGAATTATGTGGAATGCTTTTTTACTTTTGGGATTTTAGAATTTTGGGGCAACTTTAAACATGTGCAGAAGTTACCCTAGGGTGAAAAGTCATAACAGAATCACATTTGCTTTAAATTTTTTGACATTAATAGAAAATTTTATATTTTTAACATTTTGTGTTCTTCCCCTCAAAGCCCAATTTTCCCAACTCAAAATGAAGGTTTTTCATAGAAAAAAAACAATGGGTTTACTCTGCTGCATCAACTAGCTTCATAGACAAAAAATTTTTCTGTTTTCTTTGCAAATGATATCATGTATTAGTGAAAAAAAGAAAGAAAAAGAATTTTTGGGGGACAGTTTTTTTAGCAAAAACAAACAAATAGGGAAAGACAATTAGATTAAGTTAGTTTAATTCGGCATTTTTGGTGGCTCGCTTTTTGCCCCCGATTTCTTTCCACATTTTTTGAAACATTATTTCTTTTCTTGGGGGGGGTTCTAAGGGGGTATTACCCCTTGGGAAAACCCGGGGGGAGGGGATCATTGGAGAGATTTTTCTAGGGAAAGAAAAAAAATGCAATAACCCAAAAAAGTAAAGATAAAT
Source organism: Penaeus monodon (assembly GCF_015228065.2). Taxonomy (NCBI): domain Eukaryota; kingdom Metazoa; phylum Arthropoda; class Malacostraca; order Decapoda; family Penaeidae; genus Penaeus; species Penaeus monodon. The sequence continues at coordinate 9,208 of NW_023641454.1, forward strand.
TTATTTTTTAGATAAAACAAACAAATTTGGTTTTCCCTTAAAATTTAAGGGGCTAATTAGATTGTCCATCTTAAAATTCTTTAGGTATAAATCCGGATGGCAGGGGAATGCTATACTCTCTTTGGAAAAACCATGTTTTACTTTTTGCCACATGTTTCCTCTTTACGAGAAAAGGTGAGAAAAGTTTTTTTTGTTTCTCAAGTTTTTTTAAAAATTTAAGGTAGTGTAACGGGTTTTGTAAATATTTTTTTGAACAAGAAAAGTGGTTCTTGTTATGTCTTTGTTTTAGGTGTTTTTGGGTGTAATGGACAACTCATTTGTTTAAAAAAAGGGTAAAATATCATTAGAAGTAGAATAATCAAGGGAAACAAATATCTTTAGTTTATTGAGGAAATCGATAAGATGCAGAAAAAGGGAGAACCTTTGGTTGCTCATTTCAAGATTCAAACATGGGCCTCACATTCATTTCATAATCTATTTCACATATAGTGTGTCTCCAGGATTGCACAAGTATTAGTAGTGAGATTTTCTTATTTCGAGTAATATTTTTTTTAAAGATTTATAATTTTTCTGAAAAGTTTTTACCATATTGTTTTCAGAGCAGAGAACAGGCAAATAAAAAAAACATATCATTGATTATTTTATCCCTGATGTGACAAAGTGACTGAGGGGGGTTTGGAAATGTAAGAATTATCCTTTCAAATTTTTTACTTTTTGACATTATTTTGGTATAGAATTTTTTGTATTGTAAATTTTTGATATCCATTGAATTCCACACCTTTACTTTATTTTTTCAGCTTAAGTGCCTTGTCAACTATTAATTTTTTTGTTTACATCAACTTACATCCTCATTAGAAAATATCAGATGTTTTCTGTGACCTGTGAGGGGAAATTTTACCCAGTAATAAACTTGTTCTTCAACTGTGTGAATTTCCCGAAATGTTTGAACGAACACCTTGAAACACCCATTATTGTGCTTAAAATATTTATTTTAAAAAATGAAGCTCTCCCAGATATGTATGAGGAGTTGTGAGTGTGGCACAGAATATTTGCACAGCTTATAAAAACGCAAGCTATTCAAAAAAAAGGCTTAGCAGTACCCAGCCCCCTCATCAGAGAAAAGCCGAATGCAGAAATTCAAAGATGGGAAATAAGCCCAAATCCCAAACGCCACAAACGAGCAAAGGGGGGAAAGCAAAAAAATTTTTCAAACCCACCAATATCACCCTTTTTTCAAGAAAAAACCAGACACAGTCTTCACTGTCACCAAAAACTTCCCAAAAAAGCCCCAGCAAAAAA
>NW_023641455.1:0-10502 GCF_015228065.2 Penaeus monodon
TTTTACATAACCCCCCAGATTTTTGTGTAATTTTTAACCCTTTTTTTGGATAAAATGTTTTTTTTTGGGGGGGGTGGGGGTTTGGTGTGGGGGGTGGGGGGGTAAAAAATATAATTTAAAAATTAATATTTTTTTAAAATATATTTATTTAATATATTAAAATTTTAAAAAAATTATATAAATTTTTTTATGGGGAAAAAAAAATATTTAAAGGTTTTTGTTGGGTTTGGGGTTTTTTTAAAATTGGGGGGTGTTTAAAAAAAATATTTTGGGTTTGGGGGTGGTTTTGGGTGGGGTGGGGGGGGTTGTGGGGTTTTTGGGGGTTGGGGGGTGGGTTTGTTGGTTGGGGGGGTGGGGTTTTTTGGGGGGGTTTTGTGTGGTTGGGGTGTGGGGGGGGGTGGGTTTTGGGGGGGGGGTGGTGGGGGGTTTTGGTTTTGGGTTGGGGGTGTTTTGGGGGGGGGTGTTTGTTTTTTGGGTTGGGGGTGGTAAAAAATTTTAAAAAATTATATTAAAAAATTTTTATAATATTATTAATAAATATTTAAATTAATAATTAAAAACACCAAAAAAAAAAGAAAAAACTGTAAAAAAAAAAAAAAAGACCGAAAAAGAAGCCAAAATTCGGTTTTTGGTTTTTTTTTTGTTTTTTTTTTTAAGAAAAAATTTTTAGTGGTCCCCCCTTTTTCCCTTTCGACCTCCCCTTTGGGCAAAACCCCCCCCCCCCAAAACCCCTTGGTTGCTTAAAAATAAAAAACGGTCCCCCCCCCTTTTTTTCCTTTTTTGGGGTTTCCCCCTTTCCCCCCGTTCGGGGGAAGGGAATTTTCCCGGGGCAAAAAAAGGGCAAAAAACTTGGGGTTTTTCCCTCCCCTTTTTTTCCTAGGCCCCCCACCCCCTTTACCCCATTTCGGGGAGAAAAACCCCCAATAATTTTCCCCCCCATTTTTTTTACATCGAAATGATTGGGGGGGCCCCCCCTTTGTAAAGACCCACCCCCCCCAACCCCTTCATCTCTTACTTGGCCCCGTACTTCCAACTTTTCCCCGTCCCCCATTTTTTTGTTTCCGGGCCATTTCATTTTTTTTTTTTTTTTCCTTTCCACAGGTTTCGGGCTACAGGCAAGGTGGTTTTGGTTTTTCAATCCTGCTTTCCCTTGTTTTTTCTCCCTCCTTCTTCTTTCCCCCCCCCATTATTTCCTCTCCCCCCTTTTTTTCCCGGCCCTCCTCCATTCCCCTTCTTCCCCCCCCCCAGGTTCGGGCTTGGGCGGGGAATGGGGTGGGGGTGGGCATCTTGCTTTTTCCTGCATCGTTGGCCCCCCTTGTTAAAACTTTCGGAAACCCGTCCGCCGCGGGTTCAGGGGGGCCCAAAAAACGCGGATCATTGATGGGGGGCCCGCTGGGCCTCGGGGCAGAATCAACCCGGGGAACCTCCCTCTGATTGAGTTTCCTTCTTTCGAGGGAGGAAGCTTTCGGCTTTTACCAAAAAGGCGGGGGCCGTCCCGCTGGGTTTTCCCCCATTGGGGGCTGGGGTGGGGTGCGTTGCAAAATTGCCCATGGCGCAATCGGGGGGGCCTCGCCCTTCCCACCCACCCCATTTTCGTGGCCACCAGAAAGAAGAGGCGCGGCCCCTTCGGGGGGGGGCGGAGCTTTCGGAGGGGGCGGAAAGGGAGGGACAACGGGGAAGGCGCCCCTTTGCTCCGCCCAACGCGGGGCCGGAAGGGGGGGGACTCCCTTCTTCATGGGGGGCCACCCCTCGGGAGGCCCCAATCGGATTTTGGGAAGAAGCCTCGGGTTGGGAGGGGGACCTCGGATATAAAAGGAAAGAGCAGGTTAAAACAGGCATCCCGGTTTGAAGAAAGGGCAATTGCCAACTTGGGTTTCCCCTTTGGTCCCGGCCGAACGCCGGGGGGGACCCCAGGCTTTAAATCTCTCGAAAACTCCCCCCTGGGCAATTTCCCCTCGGAGGGAAAATTTCCCTCTCCCGCCTTTTTCCGTCCCCCAATTGGGGGACCTCCCCCTGGCAATCGCCCCCCCCGTAAACCCCCCACTGCTGGCAGAAAAGGCGAGGGGAGGGACCGGCCCCCCTCCCGGGCACCGGGGGGAAAGGCCCCCCCTGGCTTTTTTCCTTCCAAAAGATCCTCGGGCGGGGTTTTTGTGTGGCGGGTCCCACCCTGGGGGGACCGGGGGGTTGCTCCCGTTTTCGCCAGGGCCTCATCATAGCGGGGGGTTTTCCCCCTTCCCCTCTGCGTCAAAAACGGCCCCCCTTTACAATTCCCCACCTTTCGGTTCAATGGGTGGTTGCCCCCCTTTTTTGCCATGGGAGGCCCCAGGGGTTTCCCACGCTGCAAGGAAACCTCCCGCGATCTCCATTTCTAATTCTCGGCGGGTTGTTGGCAAATTTTTCCAGATGAGGACAACCCCCCGGGCGGGTCCCCCTTCCTTTCGGGGTGGACCTTGGCCCAAACCGGATTCAAACGTTTCCAGGCACTGTTTTTTTACCGGGCGGGCGGGCCCCCTGCTTCCCTGGGTTTATTCTCTGAAAGCACGTTTTTTGGGGGATTTTAGCCTTAACCCCAAGGCTCCTGTTTCCCGGGAGGGGGGGGGGGGGGGGGAATTAAATTACCCTTAAAAAAAGCTAAACAAAAAAAGCACAGTGATTATTCATGAAAAATCCCCCCCGTCCCCGCTTTTTTTTTTTTTTTTTTTTTTTTTTTTTTTTAAGCTTATCGAAAAATCCCCAAAAATTTTTGCTTTAATTTTTTTTTAAAAACGCCTTGCTTCCTAAACGTCCCCATCCACCTCCATTTTCCAAGGGAAATGGCAAATGATTATATTCTAAAAAAAATAGGGAAAAAGACCAACCGGCAGTTTTTCCACCTCATCTGAAAAATCACCCCAAAAAATGAATTTCCCTCTTGATTTCCTTTTTCCTTCCTTCTTCTTTTCCCGTCTTTCGCCCCTTTTTTCAATCGTCCCCTTTTTTTTTTCGTTTCTTTTCTTTTCTTCCACAAACCCTTTCCCCCTCTTTTTTTTCTTTCGCTCCTTCCCCTTCCCCCTTTAAACCTCCTTCCCTTTTTTTCCTTCTTTTTATCCTCTTATTCCCTTTTTTTTTTCTTTTTTTCCTATTTCTTTTTTATTTTTTTTTTTCCACCTTTTTTTTCTTGCTTCCCCGTTTCTTGCTTTTTCGTGTTCCCCTCCTTTCTTTTTTTTTTTTTTCCCTTTTTTCCCTCCTTTCCTTTATTTTTCTTTTTTTTACCTTCTCTTTCCCCTTCTAATTTTTCCCCCCCTCCCCTGGCCCCCCTTTTTCCCCCCATTCCCATTCATTTTTTTTCCCCTCTTCATCGTCTTTCTCCTCCCTTTCTTTTCTCCTTTTCCCTCCCTTCCTTTCCCTTCCCCATTTCTTTTTCCTTTTCTCTCCCTCCCTTTAATTCCCCTTTTATCTCCCCTCTCCTGCTCCCCCGCTCTCTTTCGTTTTTTTTCCTTCCATTTATTCCTTTTCTCATTTTTCTTCCTCTCTCCTTAAATCTTCCTCCTTCCACCCCTTTCCTCTCTCCTCAAATTTCCCCCCTCCCCTTCTCTCCTGCCCCCCCCCCCCCCCAAATCCTTCTTTCCTCTCCCTTTTTTCCCATCCTCCTTTTTTCCCCCCTCCTCCTTTCTCTTCTCTCCTCTATTTCTTCCCCCTTTTTCCACTCTCCTCCTTTCCCTTTCCTCCCCCTCTTTTCCCCTTATCCTTCCTCCCCCCCCTTTCCCTTTTTCGTTTTTTTTTCTCCCTTCTCCTCACTTCTCATCCTTACCCCCTTTTTCTCCTTTGTTTCCCTCCTTTCTTTCTTCCCCCCATTTCCCCAAATCCCTTTTCATCTTGTTTTTTTTTTTTCCTCCCCTTTTTTTTTTTCCCCTTTCTCTTGTCTTTTTTTTCTTTCTCTCCTCTCCTCCTTCCCTCCCCCTTCTCCCCTTTTTTCCCCCCCCCCCTCCCCTCTTCCCTTTTCCCTCTTTCTTTTTCTTTTTCCCCTTTCCCCCTTTTTTTTTTCCCTTTTCTTTCCTTTTCTCGTTTTTTTCCCTCCCCCCCTCTTTACTCCCCTTTCCCCTCCCCTCCCCAATTTCCCTATTTTTTTTTCCTTCTTCCTCCCTCCCTTTCTTCTTTTTTTTCCCCTTTCCTTTTTCTTTTTTTTTCCTCGTTTTCCAACTTTCCCCTTGCCTTCCTTCCCTCTCTGCTTATCAACGTTTTCTCTTTTCCCTCTCCTTTCCCTTTCCCCCCCCCGCTTCTTCCTTTACTCTTTTTTCCCCCTGTTTCTTTTTCTTTTTTTCTCCCTCCCCCCCCTTCCCTTTTATCCCCTTTCCCCATCGTTTTTTCTCCTTCTTTTTTTTCCCCTCCTCTTTCCTAAGCCTCCCTCCCCCTCGTTTTTTTAATTTTTTTTTCCCTTTCCCTCCCCCACCTCCCCTTTATTCCTCCTTTCCCCCTTCATTTCCTCCTTTTTCCCTTTCTCCCCTCACTCAACTTCCTCTCATCCTTTTTTCCCTTTTCCGCTCCTCTCTCTTTCCCCTACCCTAAAAAACCCCCCCTCCCCTCCCTTTCCCCCCCCCCCCAGCCCCTTTCCCCCCTGGCCCCGACGAAGGCTTCGTGGTGGGGGAGAAGGTTTGGAGGGGGCGATGGGCCCGGGTTGGGGGCGCGGGGTGGGCCAACCAAGATGAAGGCCCTCTACAAACCTGGGTGTTCATCATAAAAAACGTCGTGGGGGGAAAGAACCGGCTTGCCGCCGGCCCATGGGTCGGGGTCCCGACGGGGGCCCCTCAACCCAACACCCCGCGTCCGGGCCTTTCATCGTCCCCCCATCGGCCCCGCCCTCATTTGGTTGGGAGGGCCCGCCCGCCCCGAGGGGTCGGGGTTCCCCCCCGCCCGGCTGGCGGGGGGCTTTTTTCCCTGGGCGTTTGGGGGACTGCCCAAACAAATAGAAAGCAATTTTTTTTTTTGTTTTTTAAAATTTTTAAAAAAAAAATTTTACCTTACATAAAACATAAAAATTTTTGTCCTGGTATATGTTGTTAAAAAATTAAATTTTTTTAAACCCCCCACAACAACATAATTAATTAAATTTTTAAATATATAATATAATTAATATATAAATTTTTAATATATAATTTTTTAAAAATATTTAATAATATTTTTATAATTAAAAAAATTATATATAAATTGGTGTTGTTAAAATATATAAATTATATTATATAAATTAAATAATAAATAATATATTTTATTAATATAATAAATTTTTAATAAATGTTAAATTTAAATTTTAATATAAAAAATATATATTATTTATATATAATAAATATTTATTTTAAATTAAATATCTTTAAATATATAAATATATATTATATATAATAATAATATATATAAATAAAAATTTAAAATACCAATAAATTTTTTTACCGGCAGTTTTTTTTTAATTAAAAAAAAATGTTTTTAAAATTTATTATACACAAACCACAACCCCCCACCACCCACACAAAACATATAATTAATTAATATTATAGAATTAAGATAGATAGGGTTTTTTAGAAATAGGGATAGATTAGAATTTAGATAGAAAAATTTGAAAAGGAATTTATGATATATATATTATAATTTTTTAAATTTTTTACCTCTTTTGTTATTTTAATTTAAAATTTTATAAATTAAATTTAAATATTATAATATTTAAAAATTATAAATAAATATAAAATTTTATATATTATATAAAATTATTATTATATGTTTTTTTAAAAATATTTTTCATAATTACCACCTTTAAAAAATAATAAAAAAAAAAATTTTCTATCTATTCTAATTTCTAATCTATCTAATTTTCCCATCCTATTCCTTTAATATCTAAATTAAATCTATATTTTATTAAAAATAAATATAAAAAAAATATTTAAAATTATAATTATTTTTTATTCATTTTTTTTAAAAAAATATTAATTTTAATAATTTTAATTTTAAATATATTATTCTTATATAATTATATATTTAAATAAAATATACCCACCACCTCCTTTTTTTGGCCCTATATATATTACATTAATATTAATAATAATATATAATAATATTATATATATATTACATAATATAAACATAATAATATATAATATAATATTAATTTATATTATAAAATATGTTATAAAAATAAATATTATATATAAATAATATTATATATATTAATAATATATATATTATATGGGTTGGTGGGGTGGGTGGTGTGGGGTGGTGTGTGTGTTGGTGTGTTGGGTTGGGTGTTTTGTGGGTGGGTGTTGTGTTTTGTGGTGTTTATGGTATAATATTATTATATAAAATATATTAATATATAATATTTATATAATATTATATATATTTATTAATATATATATAATAATATGTTATTTATTTGTTTTTTGTTGGTGGGGTGGTGTGTGTGGTGTGTTGTTGTGTGTTGGGTATCTTTTTTTTTAGTTTTTTTATTTTTTTTACCAGAATTATATATAATATTAATATATTATATATATATAATATATAAATATTATATAATATTTTTATATATATATATAAATTATATTATATATTATATTAATTATATATATATAAAATATAGGCTATTAATTACAATTTTTTATATTATTGTATAATGTATATATAATATATAATTAATATAATTATTATTATAATATATATATATATATATTAATATATTATATAATATATATAACACCACAACACAAATTATGTGGGTGGGTGTTGGTTTTTTTGTGTTTTGTGGTGGTGGTGGTTGTTTGGTGTTGTGGGTATGTTTGTGTGTGTGGTGGGGTGTTTGTTGTGGTGTGGTGTGGGGTGGGGGGTTGTGTGTGTTGGGGGGTGTTGGGGGGGTTTGGTGTAAAAAAAAATAATATAATATATTATGAATATATATAATTTATATAAATATAATAATATATATAATATTAATAATATTTTATTATTTAAATTATCTTTTTAATCAATTTTTTGCATTTTTTATGGGTTAATTTTTTCCCTTTTAAAGCCCCGGGGTTTTTTTTTTAACAACTTTGGGGGGGGGGGGACACCTGGGTGCCAAAACTTTTTGAGTTTTTCGGGGGCCCCCTCCCACCTTAAAAAAATAAGAAAAATAAGTGAAAAGAAAAAAATAAAAAATGATAAAAACCTGGAATGAAAAATAATTTGGTTTTTAGTTTTACCAACCGAAAAAAAACTAAATTTAATTTTTTTTCTTTAATTTTTTTTTTTTTGGGGAGGCCTGTAAAAATTTTTTTCGATTTTTTGGAAAAATAGATGATTAGTTTGGGGATTTTTTCTTTCTTTCTTTCTTTTCTTCCCTTCTTTTTCTTCTTTCTTCATTTCTTCTTTTTTTGGTTTATCAAACCCCGGTTAATTTATAGATTCCATTTTACAATTTAATAATTTTAAAGGATTGGCGGGAATGTTGTTTTACTCCATTTTTTCTCAGTTATTTTTTTTAACCTTACAGTTTTTTAACAAATTTAAATCAAAACTTTATTCAAAGGGGGGTTTGAGGGAGAAGCACTGCCCTTCCCCAAAAACCAACTAAATTTAACCATTTTTTTTTTGATAATGGGAGCCTTAATTTTAAAATAATCCCATTTTTATTTTCCTGTTTAAAAAAAAAGGAAAATCATTAATTCCTTGTTGGGGAAGGACAATTTTTCCAGTTAAAAACTCCCCCTGTAAAATGCCCATAAAATTTAACCCTGGAAAAGTCCCCCCCATTTTTTAAAAAATGTTTGCCGTAAAGTGGTTTTTTTAAACAACTGGAAACACCACAGTTGTTTTTCCCCAAAAAAAAAAACAAGGTGCCCCACCCAAACTAAAAAATGCCCCTGAATAAATCTGTTTTTTTTCCTGCAGGCGTGGTGGCCGTGACAAGACCCGGAAACTACCTTTATTTAGCCTATAATGGGTGTGGGTTTTGGCAGTTCCCTTGGAACCATTTCTTTTTGCTTTTTCTTGTTTCCCCCCCTTTGTGGTTTTTGGGTCCCTTCCCCCCGCCCCAGAAGGTTGGAATTCCAAAAGACCCAATTCGGAAAAATCAACGGAAAACAAAAGCCCGTTCCCCCCAAAAAAAGTAAAAAAAAAAAAAAAAAATTGAAAAAAAAAAAAAAATTTGTTTTGTTATATATTTTTTTTGTATTTTTTTTTTTTACTGAAGAAAATTTTTTTTAAATAATAGCTTCGGATTATATCCCCGGTGGGTTTTCCCTTTTTCAGCTTTCCCGTCGAAAAAAATTTTTGTCCCCTATAGCGTTAGATTTGTTTTGTTTTTTTTTTGTTGGAATTATACACAACACCACTATCAAAATTTTTTTTTTTTTTTCCTATTTATAACATGGTTGTTTTTATATAATTAATATATATAATTATATATATTATAAATATTAATTATATATATATTATATATATATAATAATTAATATATATATATAATAATAAATATATATACTTTTTACAACACACATACCACACAACAAAACCCAAAAACCACCACACACACACAACACCACCCAACACAAAACCCAACCACAAAAATAATATAATATATATATAATATATAATATATTAATATAATATATATATATTAATATATAATATAAATTAAAATAAATTATAATATTATATATATTATATATTTATATATAATATATTAATAATATTATTATATTATATATATATATTAATAAAAATTTATATTAATAATATAATAATTAAAACACCCAACCCACCACAACATATTAGGGGAGAGTTGGGGGGGCCAGGTTTTTGGAAAAAAAACCCCGGGGGGCAGGTTTTGAAAAACATTGCAAATTTTTTTTTTTTTGCGGAATCCCCAAGGACCGCTGCTGGAGACGGCCCCCTTCGCCCCCATTTATTATGTTTAATAGCCCTCCTCAATACGAATTTCCAACCCACCATATTGAAAAATTTCACCCCATTCCGTTTTTTTTTAGGAAGCAAAACCCAAATATTTTCGAGGAAAAGTTTTTTTTTGTTTTGATTTTTTTTGGCATTTTTTGAGTAATTTTTTTTTGTTTTTTTTGCGGAAGTTTTTTTGGCAAAAATGTCCATTTTTTTTTTATAACCAGTTAAATAGCAAGAGCCAAAATTAATAAAAAACCCCTTTTTTTTAACCAGTTTTTTTTAATTAAATTTTTAACATATCTTAATTTAGAAATTGAGAACACCAAAAAAAGATTCACAATGAATTTTTTTTTATTGGATGAAAAGTGGAAATATTTCCATTGCACTGGAAGGTAGAAATGGTGTTCTGGGGGCCAGGGTTTTTTTTTTTTTTTTTTTTAAGTTGGCCCTATTTCCCTACAAGGGCCGCGGTTGGCCGAGGTTGGTTTTAGAGCCATCCGGGACCTTCCAAAGACTGGCACGACAGCAAATCTTGAAGGTTGGGTTTCGAGGGTTTCGGAGTCCCACCGGCCCCCGGCCCGGCGTTTCTTCCCTTTTTGGGCAAGGAAACTTTTCACCACTCGGAATTTGCCCTGCCCCCTAGCCGCTTTGGTGGATTAAAGCCCCCCCCAAGGTCCAGCGGCTTAGTTCCCCCCAAGCCCGGATAAAAAAAATAGAGGGAGAAAATGATTAACCTAAAAAGGTTAAAAACAAACCGGCACCCCCCTCCTTTCCGTGGGGGAAAAAGGGGAAAACTGGGGGGGGGGAACCCCCCTAACCAACGTTTACTCAAACTCCCCAAGAGGGAAGCAATCCCATAAAACATGGAAAAAATACAAAATTAAAGTATCATGGCTGTGGGACCCACGGCGGGCTTCCAAACATGGAAAAAAAAACCTACCGTTATAAAAAAAAATCCTACAAAGGGAACATTTGGGCGAATCGTGGGATTTTCCATGGAATTTTTCTTGGGCCAAATTTTTAGAGGCGGTTGGGTTTTTTGGCCGTTTTTGCCCCCCGCCCCCTGGGTGTGTTTTTTTATCGAGTCCCACCCATCTCCTTATTTTTTTAACCCCGATTTCTGGGAACCGGGGCCCCACTGGATTGGGCTTGGCTTGCCCCACCCAGTTTGGGCCCAGGTTAGGCAATCGAGGGTTTGAAGTTCCCTTGCCCAAGGGGGGAAACAAAACGCCGGCCCGCCGGGGGGGACTCGAAAAAAACCCTTCGAAAACTCCCAGATTTGCCGTTGTGAACCAGTCTTTTGAAGTTCCCGGATTTGCTTCTAACCCACTCCGGCCTAACCGCGGGGGCCCTGATTGGACCTTTTCCTTTAATAAAACCTTTTTTTTTTAAAAAGATTTTTAGGGCAATTTATTTGGTAAATCCCAGGAAAATCAACCAGGACTGGCCCCTCTTGGGTCCTTTTACAGAAAAAAAAGATGGCACAAATTTAACAAAGAAAGAAAAAAAAACAAAACCCATGGAAAATACCCCTAAAATGTGGATGGAGCGTGGGGCAAGTTCCCATGATTTTCTTGTAAACAAAAAAGGCCCATGTGTTCCGTGGG
>NW_023641456.1:0-40000 GCF_015228065.2 Penaeus monodon
AAAAAAAAAAAAAAAATAAAAAAAATAAAAATATAATAAAAATATTTTAAACCCTGTTAAATTTTTTAATTATTTATTTTTTTTTTTGTTTATTTTGTTTTTAATTTTCAATAAAAATAAAATAAAAATAATAAAAAAATAATAATTAAAATAAAATATAATAATAATAAAAAATATAATATATAATAATTATATTAATTATTAATTTTTATTTAAAATTTTATAATTATTGTAAAAAAAAATTATTGTAATATTAAAATAATAATAATCAAAATAAAATAAAAATTAATTAAAAATATTTTAAAATTTTTTCAGTTTCAAATTTTTTTTACTTTTTTATTATTTTATATAATAAAATTTTTTTTATATTACCCTATTATATTTCAAATCAAAATAAATCATCTCATTTATATTATCAAAACTATATTTGCAGATTTCCTTTTTATTTTGAATGTTTTTTATACTTTTTGTATATTTTTGCAATAATAATACCATATAATTATAAAATTATCAATATTAATTTTTTTATATTGTAAAATTTTTCTTAAATTATATTTATCAATTATTGCAATTATTTAATATTTTAATTTATAATACATTATAATAGATATAATAATAATATAAATAATATATATAAAATAAATATTATTATTATATTACAATTATATATATTGTTATAATATTATATCGATTATTTAATAGTATAATACTTAATATATTAATGTATAATAATATTAGAATATATATAATAAATAATATATAATATAATAATAATAATAATATCTAAAAATTTATAAATTTTTTATTTCATTTATATCATTATTATTATGATTAATAATTCGAATAATATATTACCAATTCAAATAATAAGAAATCGAAAACTATATATAATTAAAATTATATTTTAATTTTTTAATAATTTTAATTTCAATTACCATTTTTATATTTATTTGACACAATTCTTGTTATCATCATCATTATCATATTATTCATTATTATCATTATTCCATATTATTTCATCAAAACATCAATCATATATCTTTTGATTTATTACTTAAATTATTTTTGTAATTATTCATTTTAATTTTCAAATTAATACTAACATATTTAATAAATATATAACAATTCTTAACGATTTTATAATATTTTTATCATTATCTTCAAATTTTATCGTATACTAATTATTTATAATTATTATTCAATTATACTAATCAATATAATATCATATATAATTATATATTATTAATATTTATACTAGTATATTATTTTAATACTAATATATAAATAATGTTATAATACAATTAAAAAATAATTATCATAATTATAATAATTAAATATCATAATAATATATAATAATACTTAATTATATATAATAATAATATTCAATATATAATAATACAATAATCATAATAATATATTAAATGAATCAAAATTTTTATTCATTTTATACCCTAATGTTATTATAATAACTATAATTATTATTATTATTTACTATAAGGTAATAATTTATCGAAAACTATTTAAGTATATTAAAATATATATTTAGATTCCTTTAAATTTTAAAAATATATATAACTTTTAATTATATATTCTCAATTCTTATCAAATCATCTTTTCATTTTATCTCTTTTATTTTATCATTATTACAATTATGTATATTATCATTATTACATATATCACATATCACAATCAAAATACGTTATTAATTCAAAAGTATCATTTTTGCAAATTTTTCGTTTTTAAATTTTTTTTAATTACTAATTTAAATTTCTATAATATAGGAATAATCCTTTATAATATAATCAATTTTATAATAATATTTATATCATATATTAATAGTATCTTATTATAATTATATTATATATTTTTTGCAATTATTACATACAATAATAATATTATAATAAATATAGAATACAATATTATACATAATATATATAACAAATAATAATATATAATACAATAATAATAAATATAATATTATAATAATATTAATATCATATTAATTAATATATATTAATATTATAATAAATAATTATTAATTATATACCATAAATTAATAATAAATAATATAAAATAATAATTTCTAACTTTTAAACATATTTATGATTATACTTCTTATTATTATATTGTTTAATAATTTTGAAATTACCAAAATCTGTAAAAAATTTAATATATTAAAAAGTATATTCATAGAATTTCATAATACTATATAATATTTTTATATTAAATATTATAATCCAATTTTTTATTATCATCATTGTTATGATTATATCATATATTTCATCAATTATCATTATTACATATAATTCCAAATCACATATAATATATATCATTTTGAATATTCAAATATTATATTTTGATATAGTTATTTTTTTGCAATAATACTTTCAATAATATTAATACAATATATAGAACAATATACATTTATAATCATATTTATATATTATCTATTATATGTTATTACTTAATATTACTTTAATATTATTTTTCAATTATACTATGAAAATATAATAATATATTATAATAATAATAATAATAAAAAATAATAGATATTATTTGCAATAATATATACAAATACTATTATATTATTTTAATTAAAAATAATAGATTTTTCATAATAATATAATCGATATCTAATATAATTTTCTTAATATATAATTAATAATATTTGATAATATATATACATAATAAATAATATAATATTAATTAATCAAAATTCCTTTATTCTCATTTACATATTTTATATTATAATTCTGTTAATTATTTCATTATTACATAATAATTTAATACAAAAATCAATAACTCATTTATATATTAAAATATATTCATAATTTAATTATTAATTTAAATATTAATATACTATTTTATATTATATTACAAATTCTTTATTTATTCATCATTATTATAGTACATCATATTATCATATATATATATAATTTTAATTATTATATCATTATCATAATGCAATATATCATATGCAATGACATATTATTGCAATTATCTAAAGATATTTTGCATATTTTACTTTTTCATATATGTAATAATTTTTTAACTAATACTATTTAGAAAATATTATTTATTACTTAATATTTATTATATTACTTATATAATTATCTCATATATACAATCATAATATATATATAATATATATTATAATACAATATTAACATTAGCATTATTATTATTTAAAAATCATTATTAATATTTTATTCATTATAATAGAATCAATAATATATAATTAACATAATAATAATAAATAAATTATATAATATTTATATATTATTAAATCTTATATTAATATTATTTATAATAATATTATTAAATTATCTACGTACAAAATTCATTAATCTAATTAAAAATATATATATAATATTATCTAATTATTATATTATTACCCTATTATTTGAATAAATAACAAAAAAAATATTTGGATATATACTAAAAGGTAATTTATAATATAAATTTATATTAATTTAATATAAATTATTATATTATATATAAAAATTCTTTATTATCTCACATTATCAAATTATCATATTCTACTTATCATCATCATATGATAATACATTTTATTATTATATCATTATTCCTTATTATTCACATAATGAAAATTTTAAATTTATTTAATATGATATAAAATTTTGCATAATTTCCCCCATATGAATATAATCAATATAATAAATTTTAAATTTATAAAATTCTTTATTCATTATCATAATTAGTATCGATTACTTATTATTAGTTTATTATATCTTTCAATTATACATACAAAAAACATATGAATATATCAAATATCAATCTATATTATATTTCCCCCTTATATTATATTATACTTTTTTATTATTATAACACAATTATAATATATAATAAAATTAATAATAATAAAATAACATTTAAATAATATATATATAATCTATATATATATACTATAATATTATATATAATAATATTTTTTATATATCAGTTATATAAATTTTTATAATAATAAAAATAATAATTATAAAATAATACAATACGATTATTATATTATACTTTTATTTCTTATTTAAAAAAGAAAAGTTTTTGGAATTCTCAAAATAATTTATAATATATATACTTTAAATAATAATTACTAAAACAATTATATAATAATATATAATAATTATATTATTAAACTTATATTATTATCTCATATTATCGTTATCATATATTATATTAATACATATTCATAGTAATTATTATCATTATTCAATAATCTTGAATAACATATATAAAATATCATTATAGATATATTCAATAATACTAATCCAAAATTATTTATCACATTAATTTATATACTTTTTAATTATTATAAAAATTTCTTATTTATCTCTTCTTATATACGTTATAATAATTATTGCAATATTACATCAACATATTATATATATACATTATTATTTAATATTATACCATTACATTTTATTATTATGATATTTTATTATTTATTTGCATTATACTAATTATCAATATATATAATAAATAATATATAATAATAATACATTATAATAATTAATTATATATAATAATAATTTATTAAATTAATATTATGTTATAATATTATTTTCAAAATTATCTAATAATATACAATATTATATAATAACAATTTATAATATATATTATTACCCTAATATTTTTCCACTATACATTAAATGATAATCGTATTTAGATTATCTCAAAAAAATTGCAGAATGCAACATAATTACAATTTATAATTATTATTATATTTTATTAATATATATATGAATATTCATAATTATTATAATATTATCAAATTATCAAATATTCTCTTATCATTATCATCATTATTATATATATAATTTTTAATTATTGCAATTATTACCATAATTATTCAATTCTAAATTATACAATTATTGGAGTTATATAAATTTTGATATTCTAATATTTCCCAAATTCGATTTAAGATAATAACTTTTATGAATAATTATAACATATCTTTAATTATACTTTATTATGTATATTTATTTTTATATTATCTTTAAATTTTATACATTCATACTATAAATCATATCAATTATCTATACATTATACATGATTATCATAATTTTTAATTATTGATATTAATTTTTAATATACAATTAAAAATTGCATAATACTAACAATTAAGATAATAATAATAATAAAATAATAATAATATTAATATTAATTAATAATATAATATAAATAATATACTATATAAAAATATTTAATATTATCAAAAATTTAATTAATATTATAATATTATTTAATTAATACAATATATAATATATTATTACCTAATAATTCTAATCAAATTTTAAAAATCATTTTGAATATAACTTAATAAGTATATTTAGATTGAAATATTTATTTGAGAATTATATAATAATATTAATAATATAATAATAATTTAATAATATATCAAATTATCATAATTATCATATTATTATCATCATTATTTCATATTATATAAATTTCGTATATATCTTATATCTATTAATTATAAATCCAATGAATGTTATTATTTTGATATCTTAAAGTATAATTTTGATTACCCTCTCAACATAGATGTTTCTATATTTTATACGATTTAAAATTTATTTTATCATTTTATATATTATATGATTATTACTGTTATATATTATTATCATTATACACATTTCACATCATATATATATTAATAATCATTACATCTATCAATATTTAATTCATATTATTATTAATTATATTATTATATTATTGATAATATATTAAAAAAAAAAATAATATAATAAAAATAATAATAAATAATAAGATTTTAATAATAATTATTAATATATTATATAGTATCTTATACTGTAATTATTATATAATAATTAATTATTAATTAAATTTTCAAATATTTAATTACTATTAATAATATCTAATAAAATTTAACACTACATTTATTATTTATATTATTATATTATTGAAATTACAAATAAAAAGTATTTTGGAATATAATCTAAAAAGATAATTTAATATAAAATTTAATATAATAATATTAATTATAAATATATAATAATATAAAAATTTTAATATATCAAAGTTATCAAATTCTCTTTATTCTCACTTTATCATCATATTGTATATATATACATTCTGGTAATTATTATCATTATTCCAATAATTGCCAAATACAAAGAATCAAAAATTCATTTGGAGTATTTTAAAAGGCTATATTTCGTAGATTTTCCCTTCAATTGGGAATGTTTTATTATAACCTTATTAAGATATTAATAACAATTCTTATTCATCTATTAGATGTTATCACTATTATTACTTTATCATCATTATCATTTAGCATTATCACCATCAATCATCATTATTGCAATTATATCTCATTATTGCAATTTTATATTTTATCAATATGATTATTATATTATATTTTTTGCAATATGTTAATAAACAATAATAGATTATTCAAATAATAAAATAAATAAATTAATATAATATTAATAATATTATAATTAGATTTATAAATTAATTAATACTTATAATAATATAATAATAATATAACATAATGATATAAAATGATTTATCATAATTATACTAATTATTATATTATAACCATTGTATTATTACTATATTATTCTTTAAAATTGCAATTACAAAGTAATAAAAATCATTTTGGATAAACTATAAAGTAATTACTATAATAAAATATAATAAAATAATAAATATTAATTTTATATAATTTTTATATTATTTACACAATTCTGTTTTATTTCAATCATATTATATGATTATAATATTCTTAATATCATATTACTCATTATTGCAAATCACAAGAATTTAACTTTTTGCAGTTTATCTTTTAATGCTATATTGCTTATGTTTTTTTGACAATTAATTTATCTCATCATATTAGTATAATAATATACAATATTTATTATATCATATATCATTATTATTTATATCGTTATTCTTATTATCATTTAATATTATTTCAATTATCTCATCATAATATATGATATAATACATAAATTAATAAATATTACAATATGCATTATTATTATTTTTTAATTTATATACTTATAATTAATTTTAATAATTATTACATATAATAATATTTTATATAATAATAATAATAATATATAATATTAATAATATTAATTAATAATAATAATTTACAATAATAATAATAAAATAATAATATTAAATGTTATCAAAATTTTATCTATTTTACATATATTATATTAACAATTTATAATTATTATTAATTATTTATAATTAAATAAAAATAATGAAATAAATAATTTAAATAATTAATAAGTATATTTCTAATTTCGTTATTGATTGAATATTTAATAATTTTATATTAATATCAAATTCCTATAATTTCTATCTCATTATCATAAATTATTTGTTACAATTAGGTAATATTATCATCATTATCAAATCGATAATCACTATTGCAATTTTAAATCATTTTGAATTTTCAAATTATTTCAATTTGATATTTTTTTTCGATATCATAACACTTATCAGTATAACAATATATAATTAGATTTTATATAATTATTTATATATTCAATTGATATTATTTTATTATACTGTTATAAATTATTTTCAATTATATCTCAGTCAATAATATAATATAATATAAATAATATTAATACATTATTAAACACTTATTATATTATTAATTATCTTGTATTATTACTGTTATATAATTTTTAAATATTAAAAACCCAATAATAAGATAATAATAAATAATAATAAAAATAATAAATATTATAAATAATATTATAATATATTTAATATATAATATTATATATTAATAATTATTTAAATTATTAAATTCCATACATAATAATATTATATAATAATACAATTCTAATATATAATATTCCAATATTGTATATACAAAATTAAAATTATTTGTTATTACTTAAAATTTTGCTAGATTTACCGTATTAATTTAATAATTTTTATACTTATATTAATAATAAATAATTGTATATATCATCATAAGTATATTAATATTAATTTTATAAAATCTTATTTCTTTATTCATCATTATTTTATATATAATTGCATTATTTACATCATTATTCAATTTCAATACAAATAATCGATAAATATATTTTTCATAATACAATACCCAAAAATATTGTTAATTTATCAATTAGAATTTTATATAATTTTTTAAAATATACAATTTTTTATATCTGTAATTATATATTAAAATTATTTTGTAATTAT
This sequence comes from Penaeus monodon, assembly GCF_015228065.2. Taxonomy (NCBI): domain Eukaryota; kingdom Metazoa; phylum Arthropoda; class Malacostraca; order Decapoda; family Penaeidae; genus Penaeus; species Penaeus monodon. The sequence goes on from NW_023641456.1 coordinate 8,221, forward strand.
ATCATCAATAATATTATAATATTAACATAATTATATAACAATATTATTGCAATCTATTATTATTACATTATTGATTATATTAATTTTATTATACATATAATAATTTTATTCAATAATATATAATTAAAATAATATAAATAATAATTTTAATAATAATAATTTAAATAATAATAATAATAATAATATATAATAGTAATATAATAATATAATAATATTAATTATAATAATCCTTTATTCATAATAATATTTTTAAATTTTAAAACAATTTAATTATTATCATATTATTAAAATGCAATTATACAAAGAATCAAACTTATTTTGGAGTATACTCTAAAGATATTTTGGCAGATTTGCTTTATTTGAAGTTTTTTATACTTTTAATATAATAACAATTTGTATATATATATATCAATATTATCATCATTATTATCGATTACATCATTATAATTCATCATTATCATTCATCAATTTTATCATATTTTATATTAATCATATTTATATAATTTTTATCATATAATTGCCAATATTAAGTTAAAAAATTTTTGCAATAATACTAATAACACAAATAATATAATAAATTATTACCATAATCGTTTTAAATAATTTTTATATATTTTTTATTAGTATCGTTATACTGTAATTTACTGTTATATATTATATTTCATATTATTATCCATAATATATATATATATACAATAATAATAAATAAATATTATAACACTAGCATATTATTATTTATTATACTTATTATTATTATTGTTATTATTACAGTTATAATATTTTTTTGAATAATACTAATAATAAGATAATAATAATAATAATAATAATAATAATAATAATAATAATATATAAAATAATAATAATAATAATATAATAAATATAATAATTATAATTATTTTATTATCAAAATTTTTATTTCATTTATCCATTAATTAATAAAATAATAATGAATATACATTATACCTAAAATGCCAAATCACAAACCTAAAGTATTTTGGATTATACTTAAAGTATTTTCTGTTTACGCTTTTTGATTTTGAATGTTTTATTATACTTATTAATATTAAAATAAAATTATTTATATCATCATATATATATATCATATAATATATATATATCATTATCACAATTATTAATTCATTATTCATTTGATTATTTATATTATTGCAATGTTTGTTAATTATTCATATTACTAAATATATTCAAATACCAAAAAAAAAAAACTAATTTGTAATAATATTAAAACAATATACGTTTATTAATTATTTATATTATCTTAATATTTTTATTATATAATACAATTTATATTATCATATATATCATCTATACATATTATATACATATTATCATATTATATTTATTATATAATTTTATTCATCATTTAAATTTTTTTATTTTTAATTTTATATTATTTTAATATTATATATAATTTTGAATAATATAATAATAATATAATAATAATAATATAATAATAATTATGATGAATATAATAATAATTATTTTATTAATTATTATTTTCTTTCATTTTTTTATATATTATTATGTTAATAAATTTGAATTTTTAATGAATATAATAATTGAAACTAAATAATAATCTAATTATATTTAACTATTTTTTATTTTTTTTTTAATTATTTTGTTTTTTTTATTTTTTTTAAATTTTATATAATTAATTATATAATAAACAATAAATAATATAATAATAATATACTAATAAAATTAATCATAATAATATATAATATTTATATATTATTTAAATCTTTTACTCATTTATTCATAATTATATATTAATACAATTTAATAATTATTTAATATATATTTAATAAAATAATACCAAAATAATAATATTTGATATATATCAAAAATATTAACGTAATTTCCTTTTCCCTTTAATTTATACCTTATTTTTATTATTATACAAAATTTTATCATAATTAATACCAATTATCAAATTTAAATTTATATATATAATATAAAATATAATTACATCACTATTGAATTATTATATATATTAATTATAATTAACAATTTTATTTTCTTTTTTTTTATATCATATTTTATCTAATAATATTAAACATACATTTAACATATATAATTTTATAACAATAATAACTTTATTATAATTATATATACTTATTAGTACTTATAGTAATATTTTGATAATAATATTTTTAATTATAATATAATAATAAATATAATATAAATAATTAAATTATAAAATTATTATCACTTATCATATTATTATTATACTATTTTTATATTATTATCATTAATTACTATGTCAAATACAATAATTGATATAATAATAATAATTTAATATACTAATAAAAAATAATAAATAATAATAATAAATAACATATATAATATTATAATTTATAATTCTTTATCTCATTTTTCATATATTATTTATATAATACAATTCTGTATATATAATATTATAATAATTATAATCAATAAAAATAATAAATCATTTAATATATAAAATATATACTTTTTTTTTTCACTTTTGAATTTTTTTATCACTTTTTATTAATTGATAACTATATTATTTAATTATATATTAATAATATATACTTTAAAATCATAATAATCAATAATCATTTATTATATTTCAATCATTTATCATAATTATTGTTTAATTATTAATTATTTTTATATATATCTTTGCAAATATATACAACATCAAATAAAATAAATACTATAATAATAATATCAATAGATAACATTTTATAATATTTATATATTATTATTTTTTATTACTGTATTATTACATATAAATTTTGAATTATTACATTTTTAAAAATTTATCAAATAATATAAAATAAATAATATAATAACAATATTATAACATAGCATATTATATATATTATAATTTTATATAATTTTATAAATTTTTAATATACAATTTTTTAATATATTAATAAATAATATAATAATAAAATAAAATAATAAATATATAATAATAAAATAATATATAATATAATAATATAAATTACTATTTTATTTCAATATCTTTATTATATTTGTTATAATTACATTTGGTAATTTATTCATATACTAATAATTATAATAAATAAATAATATTTAATAATTATCAAATATATTTGCTAATTCATTTATTGAAGTTATATTATATTATATATTAATATACAAATTCCTTTTTTATATCATCATTAATTATTATACATTCATTATTTATTTTATCATTATTATCATATTAAAATTTTTATATTAATCATTATTGCAATAATATCCAATACATATTGAAATTTTCATATTCAACTTAAATTTATATAATTTTTAATATTAATCAAAATTTTATAAATATCATAAAATTAATTTATCTATTTATATATATTATATTATTTTTTACTGTATATTATTCATTATAATTTTTCAATTATTACCAGTAATTAATTAATTTCATATAATATATAATAATAATATATAATAATAAAATAATATATAATAATAATATAAATTAAATATAATATCTTATAATTTTAATCATTATATATTATTTGAATATAAATTCTGGTAATTAATAATTATATAATAATTAATATACAAAATTAAAAAAGTATTTATATAATTAAAACTAATTTTATATTTATTTATTTTAAATTTTAATCTTTTAATATTTTATATATAATGTTATTATTATCATATATCCTATATTTTAATAGAAAATCAAAAAATCAAAAAGTCATTTTGGTATTCTCAAAAGGCTTTTTCGCTAGATTTTGCCCTTTTTCGATTTGGGAATGTTTTTCTTATACTTTTTTTAATATATAACAATTCTTATTATCATCAATATTATACATAATATTATCGATTTTATCATCATTATCATCATTATCATCATTATATATATTATCATCATTATTGCAATTATATCAAATTTTTCATTGAATCATATTATGCATATTATTATGATATATATTAATAATAAATAAAAACAATAAAATATATAACAATATAATAAATATAACATTTTATATTAATTATTTATCATTATTAATTATATGTTATAATTAATATTAGTTATAATAATTATAAAATTAATAAATAAATAATAAATATAATAATAAACAATAATAATTAAATAAAATATATAATATAATATTTTATTTACTTTTATATATTTTGTTATATATACATTATAATAATTATATTAATATACAATAATTAAAAATAATAAAAAAATAAAAAAATATATATAATATATTAAAATAATAATTCAAATTTAATTCACTTTTAATTTTATTCAATACCTTTTTTTATTTCCTTTTATATCATATTGTTATATAATAAATTCTAATTATTATCTTATACCCTATTATTCATATCATCAAAGATAATATCTCATTTTGAGCTATACTTAAAGGTATATTTTGCATTTTTCCTTTTTGATTTTGGGAAGTTTTTTTATTACTTTTTTCAATTATATTACACATTACCATATTAATCATATATCATATAACATCTAATATTATAATAAATTTTTTTATCTCATTATATCTCATTATTATATTATCATTTATAATTTTCAATTTATAATAGTATAAAAAATAATGCAATATATAATAATATATATATATGAATAAATATAAACACAACATATATATATAAAATTATAATAATATACGTTTTATAATAATATTTATCATATCTAAATTAATAGTTATAATAATATTACTATAATAATAATAATTATTATAATTATACACATATAATAATAATAATGATAATAATACAATAATAATATAATTAAAAAATATTATTTACATAATGTTAATTAATACAATTATTAATTATTATATTATATAATAATTAATATATAAAAATCGAAAATAAGTATTTGAATATATATCAAAATGTTATTTCTAATTATTTTTAACAATTTAGGAATATTATTTATTATACTAATAATTATAATAATATAAAATCAATTTTTATCAAATTTTTTATTTCACTATTTCATCATTATTCGTATATTAAAATTCTTAATTATTATCATTTTACCTATAATTGAATACACAATGAAAATCGTATTTGATTATTCTCATTATTGGTAATATGCTAATTTTTCTTATCTATAAAATATTATCTATACTTTATATATAATAACAATTTTTATATCACATATTATATATTTTCATCATTATTATCGTTATATAATATTATATATATATATTATTATATTATCATAATATTATATATCATATCAATTATATATTATTACAATATATTATATAGTATTTTTAATATACTATACAAAATAATTATGTAATAACAATAAAATAAATATAACTTTTAATATAATTATTTAATATAATTTAAATCTATAATATACTTAATGTAATAATTAATAAAAATAATTAATATTAATTATATAAATCAAATTAATAATAATGATATATACATTAATAATAAATATTTAATTTCATACAATTCTTAATATTATACTTATTTTATATTGAATTCATATAAAATTTATATACTATTTAGAATAATCAAAAAACATAAAAATCTAAAATAGCCTTTATACTTAAATATTTTAATTTTTTTAATAATAATACTATAATTAATTTTATCAAAATTCTCTTATTTCATTTTATCATCATTTATTTTTATATTATATTCTTACATTATTATCATTATTCATAATTGCCAATTCCAATTTAAAATCATTTGCAGTATATAAAGTATATTTTAGATTTGCCTTTCACTATTTAATATTTCTTAATACTTATAAATTTAAAATATACTATTTGTAATTATATCATCATTATCTATTTATCGTTTTACGTATCATTATTGTTATATATATATTTTTGCATATATCATACATACAATAATGATAAACATATAATTTATCATATTATCAATATTATTATTAATATATTTTTATAATTTTATAACTAAATTATAAATATTTATGAAATAATATAAAATAATAACGTTTTATAATAATTAATTATACATAATAATAATAAGTAATTATATAATATAATATATAATAATATATTTTAATTATATACATTAATATATATTATATATATATAATATAACATATTATAAATACATTATTTTTCATAATAATATTATTAATAATAATTAATTATAATAGAATTGAATAGAACTATATGAGTAATAATAATAGATAATATAATTTTAATTAATAATTAATTTAATAATATCTAATTATAATAAATAATTCTTATATAAATACTATATCAATGTTATCATCATTCTCTTTTCATATTATCATCATTATTTTATCATTAATATTCTAATATTCATTATACCATAATAATTGCGAAATACAAGAAATCGTAAAATAAGTATTTTACTCAAAAGGTATATTTCGCTAGATTTTGCCGCTTTTTTCGATTTGGGAATTTTTTATTATACTTTTTTATAAATTTTTGGAACAATCTTACTTATATATACATAATATATTTCATATTATTTCATTATTATCTCATTATCATATTATATCATCATTATCATATTATTCAATTATTAATATCATTTGCAATTGTTATTATATATTGAATTATTGTTATAATTATTTTTTGCAATAATACTTAAACAATAATAATATATCAATAATAATAATAAAAAAGATTTATAATAATTATTATATATACTTAATAATAATGTTATACAATATATTTATAATATTATTCAATATATAATCAAATATAATATATTTTACATATATCTATAAAATATACCTAGCATTATCTATTATTATACTTATTATTTTAATATTTTATTATACTATAATAGATATTCCATAATATAATCATTAAGAATATAATAAATATTAATTTATAATATATTAATAATCTATAATATTTTATATATAATTAATAATTATATTTCATTGTATCAATTTCTTATCTCATTATTATCATTATTTTATATTAATAACATTATAATTTAATCATATTACCAATAATCGAAATCAAAGAATTAAATCATTTTAATAATCTAAGTAATTTAATTTTGCAAAATTTTTCACTTTCGAAAAGTTATCTATACTTTTAATATATATACAAATCATTTATTATCATCATATATATATTTAATTATATTATTATTATTTATACATTATTCAATATATCATATCAATATAAAATCATATAATGCAATATTAATATATTCAATTATTAATATTGCAATTTTAGTTTATATTTTTATAATTAATACAAAAATTATATTATAACATAATAAAAATAAATTTTATAATAATATTATAATATTTAATATATTATATGTAATTTACTTATAATAATATTTGATCAATTATACACATATATATAATTGAATATTACATATAATTTCAATGTTACACTAATTATTATATTATTTATTATATAATATTTATAAACATATAATGATTTCAATAATATATATTGATATATAATATAAAATAATAAATATATTAATTAATTTATTTTAATATTTAAAATATAATTTAAATATTCATTTTATCAAATTCTTTATTCATTTACATATTATTTATATAATCATTATAATTATTATCATTATTCCTTAATTGAATTCCAAAGTAAATCAAAAATTTTGGATATACTCTCAAAGAATATTTAATATAACTTTCATTTAAATTTATTTTATAACCTTTTATATATATATTAATACATTATTTTTATCATCTCATTATATGAATTATCATCATATTATTTATCATATAATAATATACATAATTATAATCATAATAATAATAATTAATAATAACAATCATATTCAATGTTTCAATTATCAATTATTACTTATAGTATATATTTTGATAATATTAATTACAAACTATTATAATACAATATAATACAATAATAGATTTTATAAAATATTTAATATATCTTAATAGTACTTATATGTAATATTACTTATAATAATATTTTAAAAATTTTTACCAGTAAAATAATAATATAATAATAATAATATACTATAAATTTTACCCTACATTATTATTATTATTTTATATTATATTACATTATTATTCATTATAATAGATTTGCAATAATATAATAAAAAATTAAATATTATATATATCATAAAATATTAATATCATATAAATAATAATAATAATAATATAATAATATCAATTTTAATATCTATTTCATTTATCATCATTATTATCATATTATAATTCTATATTATCATTTTCTAATTATTGCCGAATATAAGAATTAAAAACGTATTTGATATCTCTAAAGTATTTGCTAGATTTTGCTTTTTCGAATTAATTTTCACTAAATAATTTTAAATTATAATAAATAAATTTTATATAAATATTATAGATTATCATAATTATATCGTTATACTAATTATCATTATATAATTTTTCAATTATCATATCAATATTCAATATTACATCATTAATTGTAATTATACATATATCAATATTATAACCTATTTTTGCAATATACTATAACCAAAATATATAGTAATACATATAATAATATGATTTTTAATATATATATCATTATTAATTATATTTATTAGTAATATAATTATAATAATATATTTCAATTATACAATAAATTAAATGTATAACAATTATATATACATTATTATAATCATAGATTATAATTATATTATATTATATATTATTATATAAAGTAAAAGAATATCAAAAAACGTATTTTGATAATATATAATAACTAATATATTAATTCGTTTTAAAATTTTTTAAAAATTTATAATATATATATATCATAAAATAATTCAATTTTATCAAATTCTCTTATATCATTTTATCATCATTATGTTATATTATCATTATGTAATTATTATATTATTACCCAATATTGCAATCACAAATAATAAAATATTATTTTGTATTATTAATTAAGTATAATTTTTGATTCCTTATAACCATAAATTTATTATAACTTTTATATTATATATAATAATCATTTTATAATTTATATCATTCTTATATATTATTATGCTAATATTACGTTATCAAATATATTAAATACGTACATTATTCATTATTAATATACATATAATTGCTAAAAAATGTTTTATACATTAATTATTATTATTATATATATTTTTGCATATATAAAATAACAATATTATAGTATACAATAATTATAAATAATAATATTATAATAATTATTATATCATATTAATTATTATTATTATGTAATATATGTTATAATAATTATTTGCATAATACTCCAGTATCAAAATAATAATATTTATACATAATTAATAAATAAAAATTATTACTATAATTTATTATTATCTAATATTCGTATTACGTAATAATTACGTTAAAAAATTTTTGGATATACTACCAAAATATATATATATGTAATAATAAAATTAATAATATATATATATCATAATATATATATATAAATATTATTATATATATATAATATATTCAAATGTTTATCAAATCTTTATTATCATATATCATCATTATATATATTATAATTTGAATTATATCATATTACTATTGAATTGGGTATCAAAATCGAAATTATGCATTTTGAGTATTTTCAAAAGCTAATTTATAATTTACCCTTTTCGAATTTAAAGTAATCAAACTATTTAAATATATTCAAATTCTTATTATCATTATCATTATCAGTATGTTATTATGTAATTATTTTTATATATTATTATTATACTACAATACATATTAATCATATCAATAATAAACATATTAATTATCATTATATAGCAATTATTCATTATATATATTTTAAATTTTTTAATACAAATAATAGATTTTACAATAATAATAAATAATAAGATTTTAAATAATATTAATATCATTATTAATATATTTTATAATATATTATAATAAATATTTAATATATACATAAAAAATAAATTATAAATTATTTTAAATTTTTCATATTATTATATTAAACCATACAATTATTATTATACTAATATTATTATTATTATATAAAATTAATCACAAAGATTTGAAAAATAATAATTAGATGTATATATATAATATATTGTAATAATCATTATTAATTATAATATAAATATATAATAACTTTAATATATTAAATGTATCAAAATTCTCTTATTCTCATTTATCATCATATTTATATTATACTTTATCATCATTATCATTATTACTAATATTTCAATCACCAAGTAATATCAAAAGTCATTATTAGTCATCAAAGTTATTCGTAATTTGCCGTTTTTCGATTTTGAATTTTTTTATACCTTTTATATTATATATGGACACAATTCTGTATTATCATCATCATTATCAGATTATCATCATTATTATCGTTAATCATTCATTATCATTTATATTTCTTAATCATACTTATCACATTATTGCAATTATTTCATCATTATGCAATTGTTATCATATTATTGCAATATTGAGTTATAGTATATATTTTTGATAATACTAATACACACATAATATAGTAATAAATAATATATAACAATATAACGATTTTATAATAATATTTATATCATTATTAATTAGTATCTTTACTGTAATTATACTGTAATAATAATATATTTAATTATATACCAGTAAAATAATAATAATAATAACAATAATAATACTAATAACAAATTTAACCCCAAACCTTATTTTTTTATATTTTATTATTGTTTATATTAATCAATTAATTTTTCAATAATACTAATAATTAATAATAATAGAAAAAATAATAAAAATATAATAATATATCAATAAAATATATTAGAATTTAATTTTAAATTTTAATTTTATTACTATTTAATTTAATAAAAATTCCTTTATTCTCATTTTATCATATTGTTATATAATCATTATATTATTTATCATATTACACCAAAATTTCCAATTTTGCAATTATTAATATCGAATTTTCATTTTTGAATTTTAAGGTTATATATTTTTTCATAATTAACCACAATTTTTAAAGATTTAATTATTAATACTATTTATTTTTTATATGCATTATTCTATTATTAAACATATCTTTAATATATTAATTTAATAATAATTATTTAATTATATCCTACATCATATAATATATAACATAATAATCATAATACAATATTATAATATTACATATTATTTAATTTTATCTTATTATTGAATTATTTTGAATTATATAATATTTTGCAATAATACATAATAAACAAATAATAATAATATAAAATAATAATAACAATAATAAACAATATTAAATTAAATAATTATTATATATTAAATTAATTAATATCAAATTTATCAAAATTCTTATTACTTTATATAATTATTTATGATTATACACAGTAAATAATAATCATGATATAATAAATATAATAATAAATAAAAATTATCAAATAAAGTATTTTATTATACTTATATAACTATTATTTATTAATTATTCCTTTTCGATTTTGGAATTATAATACTTATTTAATATATAAAATTATTATAATATCATTATCAATTATAATATTATTATATATATATATATATAATTCAATTTATCATCAATTTCTTATTCAACTTTATCATCATTATTTTTGCAATTATCATATTATCAAATTATTATATATTATATATTGCAATATCACAATAATCAAACAAACTCATTGGAGTAATAAACTTTAAAATATAACATTATATATATTTTCTAAATTTCGTTTTATTTTGGAATTTTTTATACTTTTTTTATTATATAATAACAAATTCGTTAATAATCAATAATAAAATATAATAATCAAATATATAACCTACATATATTTACTACATATATTATGATATTATTATATATTATTATTTGCAAATATAATAATTAATTGTAATAATATAATAATTATAATATTAATAATAATAATTAATAATGATATAATAATATAATTTAATAATAATAATAATACAAAAAATATTTTATCCAATTTTACATAATATACTTTTATAATAATTATTATATATTATCTATTATTACCTAATATTGCAAAAACGAAAAATTACCATTTAAAGTACTTAAAAGGTATAATTAAATTATTCTAATTTTGACTGATTTTTATTATCTTTTTTATTATATATGGACAATTCCGTTATTATATCATATTCATAAATATCATCATTATTTAAACATCATATAATCATATATCATAATATATCATATCATATATAATATATATTATCAATTATATATATTCAAATTATCAAGTTTTTTATTTCATTAATATATAAACCAAATAATAAAAACAATAATAAAACAATAATAATTTTATAATAATTATTTTCATTATCTAATTAGAAACGTTATTTGAGTATTATCTAAAATAATCTAATATTTCGCAAATTTATCATAAAAAAATAATTTTAATAACAATATATTACTAATATATTATAAAACTAATTATTATTATATATATTATATATGATTATAATTTATATGTTTATCAATTATCATAATTAATAAATTATATAAAAATAATATAATAATTAAAAAAATTATATAATAATTAAAATTTATATTAATTATTAAAATATTTAGTTATATTAAATTTTGAATATCTAATACAAATATATTATAATATTAATAACAATACAGAATTTTTAAAATTATTTATATATTCTAATAAAGTATCGTAAATTCGTATTTTAGATATTAATGATTTATTACCATTCTAATAATATGAAATTAAATTATATATATATTATAATAACATTTTTATTATATTACTTATCATATTTTATAACATTATTATGATTTATGCATATCTAATATTAATATAATATAATAATATAATACAATAATAATATATAATCAATATATAATAATAATAATATATTATATATATATTTTTAATAATATATATCAAAAATTATTAATTAATTTAATCACATTATAATGATTATAATAAATTTAATATTATCATTATTACCTAATATTGCCAATACATTAAATTAAATAATTATTTTTTGATTTACTATAAAATAATAATAAAAAAATAAAAAATAATACTAATAAATATTAATGCTATAATTTCCCTTATTTACTTTTAATTAAATATATTTTTTAATATATATATACATTTTAAATTAATCATAATATCAAATTATATATATAATAATATAATATATTAATCATATTAATCATAATATTCAAATGTTATCAAAATTCCTTTTGCACTTTATCAATCATTTGATATACCATTTTTTAATTTTAAATTACTAATATTAAACAAAAATAAAATCATTTTATATTATCTATAAATATATTTCTGATTTTGCTATTATTTTTTGCAAGTTATCTATATACCTATTAATATTAAAACAAAATTATAATATCATCAGTTATATAATGTTATTTTAAAATTATCTTATATCATATTATCATTAATCATATTATCATATTATTCAAATTTTTTATCATTTTTAATTGTATCATATTAATATTAGTATATAATAATTATTAATATAATAAAAAATATAAGAATAGAAAAAAAAAAAAAATAAGTTTTTAATAATATTATTATTATATTTTAATTATTCTTTTATACTATAATAATTATTTATAATATACAGTATAATAATATATAATAATAACAATAATAATAAATAAATAATTATAAATAATTATTAATATATTATATATTTATATTTCAATTTAAAAATTTTTTGCATTTTATCATTATTATTATGTTAATTAATGGAATATTCATTATATAATAATTGCGAAATACCAAAAAAATCAAAAAACTCATGGAGTTCTCTAAAATAATTAGATTTTTTTATTTTGGAATTTCTTAAGTTATATTTATTTGCTAAAATTCCTTATTACATATTTAATATTATCATATAACGTTATATATTATTAATCATTATAATATTACTCATCTTTTAAATATTATGAATTTATCTCATTATTAATTATATATGATTATTTATAGTATTATTCAATAATCTAATAACCACAAATAATATATAATATAATAATAATAAAATAATAAATTATAATATAATTATTATATATATAATTAATGATTATATTATATTAATGTTAAAATATTATTTATCAATATATATAATAATTTAAATAAATAATTAATAATATATAATAAATATTCAAATCTTATTATTTAATATCTTATATTTATGTTAATTACATTAGATTTTGCAATTATTGGGAATATAATAATATTTTAAATAATAATAAAATATATAATACTCAAAAATAATATATTAAAATTTATAATTATCTATATTTATTTTATCACATTATTTATTATACAATTTTCATTATTATCTTATTATATTAATTGCAATCAAAGTATGAAATACTCATTTTGGAATAACCTCAAAAATTATTGTAATTAATATTTTTCAATTTTGGATTTTTATATTTTTTATATATTAAAAAATTATTCTTATCATATGATTATAGTTATATAATATTATTGATATACATTATAATAATTTATATATAATAATATATATATTATTAATAATATATAATTAATTTAATGTATAAAATTATTTAATTATATACATCAAATTAATATAATAATAATAATAAAATAAATTATCATTTTCTTTATTTTAATATATATCAATATTAGTTAAAATAAAAGTTTTCGAGATTTCATTTTGACTAATAGGATATTTCTATATTTTATTATATATAATATAAAATTTTATTAATTATATTAATATATTATTCAAATTATAAATTTTCATTGCACTTTATCATCATTATTTCATATTATCATCATCATATCATCATTATTCAATTATTCCTCATATTGCAATTGTTATCATTATTATTGCAATATTGGAGTTATATTAAATATTTTGCAATATATACCACTCATATGAATATAATATAAAACAATAATTAAGATTATATAATATTATATCATTATCTTAATTAGTATCTTATTTGTAATTTACTGTTATAATAATTTTTGCAATTATACTACCATCAAATAATAATTGATATAATAACAATATAATATAATAACAATATTACACTTCAATTATTTTATATTATTATTATATTATTATTAATCATTTTTTAATAATATAAAATAGATAATAGAATAAATAATAATAAAATAATAAGATAATAATAATAATATTATAATAATAATATATATAATAATAATAATAATATATTAATAATAATAATATTTTAAATTTCAATGTTACAAATAATATATTATTCTATTAAATATAATTATAGTATATTAATAATTCTGAATTATTATCTATTTTTTACCCCAATAATTTGGATAATCAAAAGAATTTCGGAAAAAAAATAAAAATAAAAATTTGGATAATATTAAAAAAAAAATTTTATTTAAAAATAATAAAATTTTAAACAAAATTTTTTTTTTAAATTTTAAAGTTTTTTTTTATACCTTTTTTTATTATTATTCACAATCTTATTACTATAATTGGAAATCACCAAAATAACGAACTCATTTTAAATTATATTTCAAAATTTTATCTTTCTAATTTTCATTTATTTCTATCCTTATTATAAAATCTTTAGTAATTATTTGCAAAAATTTAACCACATTATTCAATTGTATGATCATATAAATTTTTTTCAAATTATTTATATTATTTATATCAATTATCTTATTAATCTTTTTCCAATATAATTATAATAATTATGTTAATATAAATCAATAATATAAATAAAAAACAATATTAAATATATTTTACATACTAATTTTTAACATAATAAGATTTATTAATTTAATTCATATTAATAGATTTTTCTAATTTAATATAAGTAATTTAAAAATTAATAATAAATAAAATAATAATAATAAAAAAATAATAATAAAATATAATAAAATTAAAATAAATCTAATGTTATTATATTTTTATATTTATATTTTATTTATTATTATATTACAATTTAATTAATTAATTAATAATAACTATAATTAAAATACATAATAATAATTAATAAT
The DNA here is from genome assembly GCF_015228065.2 of Penaeus monodon. NCBI lineage: Eukaryota > Metazoa > Arthropoda > Malacostraca > Decapoda > Penaeidae > Penaeus > Penaeus monodon. Next base: position 24,169 of record NW_023641456.1, read on the forward strand.
AATAATATATAAATAATAATATAAATTTATAAATTCTTTTATTTATTTTATACATTTTTTATATTCAATTTGATTATTATATATTATTACCATAAATTTCCAAAAAAGAAACAAAAAAACTCTTTTAATTTCAAAAGGGTTCTTTTGCCCTTTTAACTTTTGGGATGTTTTTTATCATTTGTAATTAAAATCATTAATTACCCTAAAAATATCAATAATAAAATTAAATCGTAATAACTCATTTATATATTTATATATCTAATATATTCATTATGAATTATTTCTCTTTTCAATTTTAATTTTTTGCATTATAAGTATATATTTTAATAATATTAATAAAAATAATAATTATAACCAAATTAAAATTAAAAACTTTATTATTAAAATTATTATATCATTATTAATTGGTATCTATAATTAATTATATTATAATAAAATATTTTAAAAATATACAAAATAATAATATAATAAAAAATAATAATTAATAACAATATTAAATGCAAAGTTATATTTAAATTTTTTATTTTATAATTATTATTATATAATTTTTGGCAATTATACTAATAATTAAGATAATATAATAATAATTTAAAATAATAATAATAATATAATAATAATAATAAAAATAATAATAATATAAATATTAATAATAATATTGTAATAATTTCAAATGTTATCAAAATTCTCTTATTCCACTTTTTTATCATCATTATTTTATGATAATACAATTCTGGTAATTTATCATTATTACCTAATAATTGCACGATTATCATCCATTAAAATCTAAAAAACGTCATTATTGGATATATCTCAAATAGTATATTATCATATTTTGCCATTTTTCACTTTTGGGAATGATTTTTATATTTATTATTTATATATGGAAATTTTCTTTATATCATCATCATACAATTAATATAATATTATGTATAATATTACAATATAACATTATATATTATTATATCATATTAATATATTATTACAATTATTATCATTATTGAATTATTTAATTATTTGCAATTATGAGTTAATATAATATTTTTGCAATAATACTAATAACTCAAACAATAATATATAATAACATAATAATTAACAATAATAACTTATATATAATTATTATTAATTATGTAATTATTAATTTTTACTTAATTATTACGAAATAATTATTTATAATAATAAACTAATATAAATAATACTAATAAAATAATTAATATTACTATTTAATATTGAAATTTATTTATTATATTTTCTTATATTATATATTTTTTATTTCACTTTCAAATATCATTATTTTATGATAATACATAATATAATATATATTATATTATAATCAATATCAATATATCATCATATTCAATATATATATATTAATAATTAGATTATATAATATTTTGAATATACAAAACAAAATATATATGATAATTATACAATAATTATATTACAATATTTATACTATTATTATTATTGATATATTTATATATTTTAGTATTATTACATAAATGATTATTAATAATATAATATTAAAATAATATAAAATAATATATATATAATAATTATTATCTATATAATATATATAATAATATATTATATTATACAAATTATATAAAATTTTAATCAATTATTTATTATGATTATACATTGAATATATTATATTTTAATATTCAAATATAAAAATAAAATATTTGATATATCTAAAGTATATTCTAAATTCATTTTTATATTTGAATTTATATATACTTTTTATATATATAGACAAATTTTATTATATCATATATATAATTATTATATATCATATATATATCATCCATTTATATTTCATTATTATATATATGAATTATCATTATTGAATTATTGGATTATGTATAATTTTTGCAAATACTAAACACAAAAATAATATAATACAATAATAATAAAATAATAACTTTTAAATAATTATTTTCATTATTTTGACTTTTCGTATTTGAATTATTTTAACATTTTTTATATTTGCAATTTATTACATACAAATATAATATGATAATAATACAATAATATTTAAACAATATATAACCTAGCATTATTATATATTATATTATTATTATATTTTATTAATATAAATTTTTGCAATATATAATTAATATTAATATATAAAATATAATAATATATATAATAATATATAATAATAATAATTTTAATAATATAAATGTTTATCAAAATTCTCTTTATTCTCACTTTTATCATCATTATTGTTATGATTAATACAATTCTGGTAATTATTATCATTATTACCCTAATAATTGCCGAAATCACCAAAGAAATCGAAAAAACGTCATTTTGGAGTATACTCTCAAAAGGCTATATTTCGCTAGATTTTGCCGCTTTTTCGACTTTTGGGAATGTTTTTCTTATACCTTTTTTATATTATATATGGACACAATTCCTGTTATTATCATCTCATTATCAGATATCATCATTATTATCGTTATCATCATCATTATACATTATCATCATTATCATCATCATTATCATCATTATTGCAATTATTATCATCTTTATTGCAATTGTTATCATTATTATTGCAATTTTTGGAGTTATAGTATATATTTTTGCAATAATACTAATAACCACAACAATAATAATAGTAATAACAATAATAATAACAATAATAACGATTTTATAATAATTATTTATTATACTAAATTCTTATTATTATCTATTATGATAATAATTTTTATTATCAATATATACATAAAATAATATATAATAATCATAATATCAATAAAATATATAACAATTATTATATATATTAATATTATATATATTAATTATTGAATTATATATATAAATTTTTGCAATATATAATCAATATTAATATATATAATAACAATAATATAATAATATATTATATAATAATATAATATCATTATATAATTAAAAATCGTTATTCTTATTATTACTTAAAATATTTTTGATTACATTTCGTATTATATTATGATAATTTATTATAATATATAATGATACATAATACTCTATTATCTACTTATATTTATTATATTATGTTTTCATTATTGATTTTTCATTTTTTCATATTAATAGAAATATTATTATATTATCATATATTATATATATATATTATTATATCATTATATATTAATATATTATTCAATAATAATAATTAAATATTATATCAAAATTTATATTTTATCAATTTTATATCATTATTTTTGCATTATAATTCGTACATAATTATATAATACTAATAATAATCATAATAACATTTAAAATAATAAAATGTATATGACGTATACTTAAATGCTATAATTAGATTATTTTTGCATTATACTACAGTACTATATTAATTTAATAATAACTTTTAATATATAATAACAATATCACTAAGCATATTATATTATATATACTTATATATTATTATTAATTACAGTTAATAATTTTGCAATTATATAATAATTTATATTAATATAATATTAATTATATAATAATAATAATTTATATATTATTAATATAATAATAATAGATAATAATTCAAATGTTTCAATTCTATACTCAAACTATTATATATATATTTATGATTAATACAATTCTGGTAATTATTATCATTATTACCTAATAATTGCGAATCACAAAGAAATCGAAAAAACGTCATTTTGGAGTAACTCTCAAAGGCTATATTTCGCTAGATTTGCGCTTTTTCGACTTTTGGGAATGTTTTTCTATACCTTTTATATTATATATGACACATTCCTTTATACATCATCATTATCATGATTATCATCATTATTATCGTTATCATCATCATTATCATCATTATCATCATTATCATCATCATTATCATCATTATTGCAATTATTATCATCATTATTGCAATTGTTATCATTATTATTGCAATTATTGGAGTTATAGTATATATTTTTGCAATAATACTAATAACCACAACAATAATAATAGTAATAACAATAATAATAACAATAATAACGATTTTATAATAATATTTATATCATTATCTTAATTAGTATCGTTATTACTGTAATTATTACTGTTATAATAATTATTTTTGCAATTATACTACCAGTACAAATAATAATAATGATAATAATAACAATAATAATACTAATACAATATTATAACCACTAGCTATTATTATTATACTTATACTATTATTATTATTGTTATTATTACAGTATAATAGATTTTTGGCAATATACTAATAATTAAGATAATAATAATAATAATAATAATAATAATAATAATAATAATAAATAAAATAATATAATAATAATAATAATAATTTTAATAATATAAAAAAAATAATATAAAAATTTTATAAAAATTTTTATAATATATATTTATTATTTTACATATAAATTTTAAAAAAATTTATTATATATTATTCCCTAATAATTGAGAAATATACAAAAAATCTTTTAAAAATTTTTTTTAATTTTTCTGAATTTTTTTTTACTTTTTTATTTATCCAATTTTTATTATCTTATATTATTCTCTTTAATATCACCTTATTATAATTCATAATTTATATATATTAAATACATTATACATTTATCCATTAGCAAAATTTTCATTTATTGCAATTTTTATCATTATCATTTTTATATTAAATAAATATTTAATATATTAAATAATATATATAATTTATATATAAAAATAATAATATATTAACAATTATAATAAATAAACATTTAAATTTAAAAAATTATTTATAATATATAATTTTAATATAATTTTAATACATTATTAATTTAAAAATTATTTAAAATAATTATAATTTTTATTATATAATATTATATATAATTATAATAATAAATAATATAATTATTATATATAAATTCATAATAATAAATTAATAAATAAATAAGTAATTTAATAAATTTAATATTTTCATATTTCCTTTTTCCATTTGAAAGATTTATTTAAATTTTATAAATTAATACATTATAATCACATATCAAAACAAAAATATTTTAAACAACTTTTGAGTATTTTGTATTTTGTTTTTTGTTTTGATTTTTTTTTTAACTTTTTATTTAAATTGAAAATCCTTATATCACAAATTTATTATTACATAATTTTTTTATATTATATTTTTATATCATTATATTATATGCAATAATTCATTATTAATTATCATTTAATTAATTATTGATTTATATATTATACTTTATAATATAATATATAAAACAATAAAATATAATAACATATTAAAATTACAATTTTAATTATTATTAAATTATTATTATTTTAATATTTATAAATTATTATGTTATTATATATTTTAATAATAATAACAAATAATATGAAATAATAAGCAAAATAATAATAACAATTTAATAATAATAATTTTTTTACTTATTATAATTTTTATATAATTATATTTTTTAATTATATTATTTATTTTGAATACAAATAATAATAATATACATATAATAATAATAATAAATAATTAATAAATTTTAAAAATATATTATATAAAAACTATATTATTAAATTAATATATTAATTATAATTAAATCAATTTAATAATTATTAATAATTAATATATAATAAATATCAAATAATAATTATCATTATATTTATTTTTTATATTATCAAATAATTTGATTTTAGGGAATATTTTTATTCACTTTTAAAATTGAATTGTATTTATAATTATACATTTTATATTATTACTATTTTTACATTTATCAATTTTTCATATTATTATTTTTTAATTATTAGGAAATTTTTATTATATATAAAAATAACATAAATTTTAAAGTTATCATTATAATTATTATATAATAAATTATATAAATATTAATATAAATTCAATATTAAAAAATAAATAATTAATTTATAAAATTTTATATATATTTAATAGTTATAATAATTAATTTATATAATAATTAAATTATAAATATTATATGTAATAATTAATATAATATAATAATTTATAATAATAATAATATAATATAATATAATTATATATTATAATAATATAATATATTCAAATATATCAAATTACTTAATTTATTTTAATTATTATATTGACAATTCTTTTATTTTGATTATAGCCATAATAATTGAAATAAAATATTAAAAATATTATTATATACTTAATATTTTAATTTATATTTAATTTTAATATTTTCTTACTTTTTAATATATACAAAATTCATTTACATCAATTTATCATATTATTATATCTTAATATATATTATATTATATATACTACATATTATACATATAATATTTATATATTAATTAAACATAATTATTAATATTAGATATAAATTTTAATAATACTAATACCATATAATAATTAATATATAACAATTATAATAATATAAAATTTTTAATAATTATTTATATATTTATTATTTATTACTAAATTATTATATTAAATAATTATTTCAATATATTATCATAATAATTAATAATAATCATAATTCAATAATATTTCAGATTATATATTATTATTATATTTTTTAATATTTATAATTTATATATATTTTAATAATAATATAAATAATATATAATATAATTAAAAATTATTATTATTAATCATATTATAAATTAAAATAATAATTTACATTATAATTAAATAATAATATATAATTTAAAATTCCAAATTATTTTTCAATATATATAACATAAATTTTTATAAATTTATATTATATATATTGCAAATCATAATAAATATTTAATCATATTTTAGTATATTAAAGTATAATTTAATAATTTTTCTATTCATTAATAATATTATTATAACTTATTATATATTAAATGAAACTTTATTATCATTATCATTATATTTATATTTATTATTAATAGTTATCCAATTATATATTAATAATAATAATACAATATACATAATATAATAAATATAATTTATATATATAATAATTAGTAAATAATATTTTTCAATAATATTAACAATCAATATATAAACTATATACAATTTATCAATTTATAATTTTTATATTATTATCTTATTGTATATTTTCGAATAATAAGTATAAATATTGCAATTTAGGAGTAATAATTACTGATAATTAATTATTATACTTTAAAAGAATTATTTTAGTATATTCTTTATTATATTTTTATTACTTATATCATTTTTTTAATCTACATATTATATATATATATATATAATAATTAATATAATCATATAATATTATAATATATATAATATATAAATTATTAATTTCAATTTTCAATCATTTATGTTTATATATATTTTATAATTAAACAATTACTTATAATATTATATAATAATATTTCAAATTTTTAATAATCTAAAAACGTCATTTGATATTCAAAAGTATATTAATTTTGCCTTTTCTACTTTAATTTATATAATTTTTAATAATAATATAATAACAATTTTTATACATACTATATTATATCATTATTATATATATATATATCATATATATTATAATATTATAATAAATATTAATATTTATATTATTAATTATTATAATATTAATAAATATTATTAAATAATAATTTAAATAATAAATAATACAATAATTAATATAAATATATAAATTAATAATATTTTTTAATATTATTTATATAATTAATTATATAATTATTTACTAATTATCTGTTAATAATTATTAAATATAATACATAAATCTATAATATAATTAATAATAATTTATTACTTTATACCATTAGCTTTTTATTTTATATATATTTTATTTATTAATTGTTATTATTACAGTTATATAATATTTTGCAATTATACTAATAATTAGTATAATATATTAATAATAATAATACTATATAATAATAATAATATAATAATAATAATAATTAATAATAATAATTATAATATATAATAATATAATTAATATATATCAAATGTTATCAAAATTCTCTTTATTTCACTTTATACATTATTGATTATATTAATACAATTTGTAATTATTATCATTATACCCTAATAATTTCGAAATTACCAAAGATATCAATAAAGTATTTTGGTATATACCTAAAAGGCATATTTGCATATATTTCAGATATATATTATTAACTTTTGGAATATTTTTCTTATTATAATATATAATTTAATATTATATATGGACAAATTCCTTTATTATATCATATTATCATATTATATCATTATTAATGTTAATATATCATTATCATCATACATATTATCATATACATATATATTATTGCAAATTATTATCATCATTATTCAATTGTTATCATTATTATTGCAATTTTGCATTATATAATTTTTCAATAATACTAATATACAAAATAATAATAGTAATATCAATAATAATAACAATATTAACGATTTTATTAATATTATTTATATCATTATTAATTAGTTATCGTTATTACTTAATTTTATGTTATATATATTTTGCAATTATACTACTCATCAATATGATAATATGATAATATTACATAATAATACTAATAACAATATTATAACATAGCATTATATTAATATATTACTTATATATATTATATTGTTATAATTACAGTATATATAGATTTTTGCATAATATATAATATATAATAATAATACATAATAATAATAAAATAATAATAATAATTAATAATATATAATATAATATATATAAATTATAATAATAATAAATATAATAATAATAAATAAATGTTATCAAAATTCTTTTATTCTACTTTAATATTATTGTTATATTAATAAATTCTGGTATAATATATATTATTAACCTAATAATTAAAATAAAAGATAATCAAAAAACGTAATTTGAGTATATCTCAAAAGTCTAATTTTCATATTATTTTGCCGTTTTCGATTTTGGGAATGTTTTCTTATACCTTAATATTAAATATATAAAAAAAAAATTCTTTTATATATTCAATATTTATATTATATATTATTATCTTATCATATCATTATCATCATTATCATCATTATCATCATCATTATCATATTATTGCAATTATTATCATCATTATTCGCAATTGTTATCATTATTATTGCAATATTTGAGTTATTATATATTTTTGCAATAATACTAATTAACCAATTCAATAATTATAGTAATAACAATAATAATAATCAATAATAACGATTTTATAATAATTATTTATATCATTATCTTAATATGTATCGTATTACTTAATTATTACTGTTATATATTATTTATTATAGTTAATTATTAATTACCAGTACAAAATAATAATAATGATAATAATAACAATAATAATACTAATAACAATATTATAACCACTAGCATATTTTTTATTATACTTTATTTATTATTTATTATTATATTATTATTACAGTTATAATAGATTTTATTGAGCAATAAATACTAATAATTAAGATAATATAATAATAATAATAATAATAATAATATAATAATATAATAATAATTAATATAATAATAAATTATAATATAATTATATATAATAATTATAATATCAAATGTTATCAAAATTCTCTTTATTCTCACTTTATCATCAATTAATGTATGATTAATACAATTCTGATAATTATTATCATTATTATCCTAATAATTGTCCGAAATCTACCAAGAATCGATTAAAATACGTCATTTTGGAGTATACTCTCAAAAGGCTATATTTCGCTAATTTTGCCCATTTTCGACTTATGGGAATGTTTTTCTTAACTTTTTTATATTATATATGGCATATTCCTTTATTATCATATCATTTCATGATTATCATCATTATTATCGTTATCTATCATCATTATCATCATTATCATCATTATATCATCATTATCATCATAATTCAAATTATTACATCATTTATTGCAATTGTTATCATTATTATGCAATTATTGGATTATATATATATATTTTGCAATAATACTAATAACCACACAATAATAATAGTAATAACAATAATAATAACAATAATAACGATTTATAATAATTATTTATATCATTATCTTAATTAGTATCGTTATTACAGTAATTAAATTTCTGTTATAATATAATTATATTTTAATAGAATTATAAATACCATACAAATATAATAATGATAATAATACAATAATAATACTAATAACAATATTATAACAACTAAGCATTAATTATTATATATACTTATATTATATATATTGTTAATATTACAGTTATAATAGAATTTTTGCATAATACTAATAATTAAGATAATAGTTATAATAATTTAATAATAATAATTATAATATAATATCAATAATAATAATAATAATAATATATATAATTAATAATAATAATAATAATTAATATTCAAATGTTATCAAAATTCTCTTTATTTCTCACTTTTATCATCATTATTGTTATGATTATACAATTTGGAATTATTATCATTATTACCCTAATAATTGCCAATCACCAAAGAAATCGAAAAAACGTCATTTTGGAGTATACTCTCAAAAGGCTATATTTCGCTAGATTTTGCCGCTTTTTCGACTTTGGGATGTTTTTCTTATACCTTTTTTATATTATATGGACACAATTCCTGTTATACATCATATTAAACATATATCATCATTATTATCGTATATATCATTATCATCAATATCATCATTATATCATCATTATCATCATTATTTGCAATTATTATCATATTATTGCAATTGTTATACATTATTATTGGCAATTATGAAGTATAGTAATATATTTTAATAGACAATAATACTAATAACCAATCAATAATAATAGTAATAACAATAATAATAACAATAATATTAGATTTTATAATAATTATTTATATCATTATCTTAATTAGTATCGTTATTACTGTAATTAATTTCTGTTAATAATAATTATTTTGCAATTAACTACCAGACAAATAATTAATATTAATAATAACAATATATACTAATTTTAACAATATTATAACCACTAGCATATTATTATATACTTTATAACTTATTAATTATTATTGTTATATTACAGTTATATAGATTTTTTTGCAATATACTAATAATTAGATAATATATATAATATATATAATAATAATATATTAATAATAATAATAATAATAATAATATATAATAATAATAATAATATAATATAATAATATTCAAATGTTATCAAAATTCTCATTATTCTCACTTTTACATCATTATTGTTATGATTAATACAATTTCTGGTAATTATTATCATTATTACCTAATAATTGACTGAAATCACTCAAAGAAATCGAATAACACTACATTTTGAGTATACTCTTCAAAATGCTATATTTCGCTAGATTTTCCGCTTTTTGACTTTTGAATGTTTTTATACTTTTTTATATTATATAGACACAATTTTCTGTTATATATCATCATTATCATGATTATCATCATTATTAATCGTATATCATCATCATTATCAATCATTAATCATATTATCATATCATTATATCATTATTGCAATTATTATCATCATTATTGCAATTGTTATCATTATTATTGCAATATATGGATTATAGTAATATATTTTTAGCAATAATACTAAATAACCACAATCAATATAATAGTAATACAATATAATAACAATTAATAACGATTTATAATAATTATTTATATCATTATCTTAATTAGTATCGTTATTACTGATAATTTATTACTGTTATAATAATTATTTTTGCAATTATACTACCATGTACAAATAATATAATGATAATATACAATAATATACTAATAAATATTATAACACTAGCATTATATTATTATAATTATACTTATATATTATTATTGTTTATTATATCAGTTATAATTAGAATTTTTGGCATATAATACTAATAAATTAGTATAATAATAATAATAATTATATATAATTATATAATAATATAATTATAATAATAATTATATAATAATAAATAATAATAATAATAATATAATAATAATATTCAAAAAGTTATCAAAATCTTTTATTCTCACTTTATCATATTAATGTTATATTAATACAATTCTGGTAATTATTATCATTAATTACCTCTAATAATTGCCTGAAATCACAAAGATAATCGAAAAAACTCATTTATGAGTATATATCTCATAAAGCTATATTTTAGATTTTGCCGCTTTTTTCGACTTTTGGAATGTATTTTCTATACCTTTTTTATATTATATATGGACACTAATTCCTGTTATTATCTATCATTATCAGAATTATATCATTATTATCGTTATCATCATCATTATTCATCTTATTATCATATATCATGCATCATTATCATCATTATGCAATTATTATCATCATTATTGCAATTTTACATTATTATTGGCAATTATTGGTAGTTATAGTATAGTTTTTGCAATATTATATACTATAACCACAACAATTAATAATAGTAATAACAATAATAATAACAATAATAACGATTTTATAATAATTATTTATATCATTATCTTAATTAGTATCGTTATTACTGTAATTATTACTGTTATAATAATTATTTTATAGCAATTATTACTACCAGTACAAATAATAATAATGATAATAATAACTATATAATACTTAATAACAATATTATCAACCAAATAAGATAATTTTGATATATAACATATTACATTAACTAATTTATTATTATTATTGTTATTATTACATTATAATAGATTTTTTGGCAATAATACTAATAATAAGTATAATAATAATAATAATAAAATAATATAATAATAATAATAATAATAATATAATAATAATAATAATAATAATAATAATAATAATAATATATATCATAATAATATTCAATGTTATCAAAATTCTCATTATTCTCACTTTTATCATCATTATTATGAATTAATACAATTCTGTAATTATTATCATTATTACTAATAATTGCCGATATCACAAAGAATTCGAAAAAACGTCATTTTGGAGTATATCTCAAAAGGCTATATTTCGCTAGATTTTGCCGCTTTTTCGACTTTGGAAGTTTTTCTTATACTCATTTTTTTTATTATTAATATTGACAAATTCCTGTTATTTCATCATATTATCAGATTATCATCATTATTATCGTTATCATCATCATTATCATCATTATCATCATTATCATCATCAATTATCATCATTATTGCAATTATTATCATCATTATGCAATTGTTATCATTATTATTGCAATTATTGGAGTTATAGTATATATTTTTTGCAATAATACTAATAAACCACAACAAAAATAATAGTAATAACAATAATATAACATAATAACGATTTTATAATAATTATTTATATCATTATCTTAATTAGTATCGTTATTACTGTAATTATTACTGTTATAATAATTATTTTTGCAATTATACTACCAGTAAAAAATAATAATAATGATAATAATAACAATAATAATTTCTAATAACAATATTATAAACCACTAGCTCATTATTATATTATACTTATACTTATTATTATTATTGGATTATTATTAAGCTATAATTAGATTTTTGGCAATAATACTAATAATTAAGATAATATAATACATAATAATAATAATAATAATAATATATATATAATAATAATAATAATAATAATAATAATATATAATTTGAATATTTCAAATGTTATCAAAATTCTCATTATATTCTCATTTTATCATCATTATTGTTATGATTAATACAATTCTGGTAATTATTATCATTATTACCTAATAATTGCCGAAATCACAAAGAAATCGAAAAAACGTCATTTTGGAGTATACTTCAAAAGGCTATATTTCGCTAGATTTTGCCGCTTTTTCGACTTTTGGGAATGTTTTTCTTATACCTTTTTATATTTATATATGGACACAATTCTGTTATTATCATCATCATTATCATGATTACATCATTATTATCGTTAATCATCATTATCATCATTATCATCATTATCATCATCATTATCATCATTATTGCAATTATTACATCATTATTGCAATTGTTATCATTATTATTGCAATATTGGAGTTATAGTATATATTTTTGCAATAATACTAATAACCACAACAATAATAATATAATAACAATAATAATAACAATAATAACGATTTTATAATAATTATTTATATCATTACTTAATTAGTATCGTTATTACTGTAATTATTACTGTTACTAATAATTATTTTTGCAATTATACTACCAGTACAATAATAATAATGATAATAATAACAATAAAAATACTAATAACAATATTATAACCACTAGCATATTATTATTATACTTTTTATTATTATTATTTATATTACAGTTAAATAATTTTTTGGCAATAATATAATAATATAAAATAATATAATAATAATAATAATAATAATAAATAATAATAATAATAATAATAATAATAATATAATATAATATAATAATTTCAAATGTTATCAAAATTTATTTATTATCTATATTTAATTATACAATTTGTAATTATATATTATTACCCTAATATTGCGAAATACAAAGATGAAAAATATTTTGATAATTAAAGGATATTGTATTTTGCTTTGATTAATTTTTATACTTTTTATATATATAGGAACAATTCCTGTTATTTCATCATCATTATATGATTAATCAATATCGTTATCATATCTATATCTATCACATATATCCATATCTCATTTTGCAATTATACCTATGCAATTTTCTTATTTTGCAATTTTGAGTTATCTTATATTTGCAATCTAATAACCCAACATAATATAGTAATAACTATATAAATATACATTTATAATAATATTTATATATTATCTAATTTATTATTATGTAATATTATGTATATAATTATTGCAATATACTACAGTCAAAAATAAAGATAATAATAATAAATAAATACAATTATAACCACTAGCATATATTATTTACTTAACTTATATTATTATTATATACATTATAATAATTTTGGCATATACTAATAATAAGATAATAATTAATAATAAATAATAATAATATAATAATAATAATATAATAATAATAATATAATAATAATAAAAATAATAATATTAAAGTTATCAAAATTCTCTTTATTCTCATTTTACATCATATTATGATTAATACAATTTGGTATTATATCTTATACCCTAATATTGCGAAATCCCAAGCGAAAACGTCATTTGGAGTATTTCTCAAGGCTATATTTCCTAGATTGCCGCTTTTCGACTTTTGAAGTTTTCTTATACCTTTATATTATATATGGACACAATCTGTTATTATCATCAATTATCAGATTTACATTATTATCGTATCATATCATTATCATCATATATCATTCATTCATTATCACATTATTGCAATATTACTCATATGCAATGTTATCATTATATTGCAATTATGGAGTTATAGTATATTTTTTGCAATAATACTAATAACCAATATAATAGTATACTATAAAAACTAATATATAATTATTTATCAATCTATAACGTTATACGTATTACGAAATAATAATAACTATAAATAATAACATGATATAATACATAATAATAACAATATTATAACCACTAGCATATTATTATTATACTATACTTATTATTATTATTGTTATTATTACAGTATAATAGATTTTTGGCAATAATACTAATAATTAAGATAATAGTAATAATAATAATAACAATAATAATAATAATAATAATAATAATAATAATAATAATAATTTAATAATATTCAAAGTTATCAAAATTCTCTTTATTCTCACTTTTACATCATTATTGTTATGATTAATACAATTCTGGTAATTATTATCATTATTACCCTAATAATTGCCGAAATCACCAAAGAAATCGAAAAAACGTCATTTTGGAGTATACTCTCAAAAGGCTATATTTCGCTAGATTTTGCCGCTTTTTCGACTTTTGGGAATGTTTTTCTTATACCTTTTTATATTATATATGGACACAATTCCTGTTATTATCATCATCATTA
>NW_023641457.1:0-10499 GCF_015228065.2 Penaeus monodon
TTTACGTATGTGTGTGTGTGTGTGTGTGTGTGTGGTGTGTGTGTGTGTGTGGTGTGGGGTGTGTGTGTGGTACACACACACTACACACACACACACACACACACACACACACACACACACACACACACCACACACACACACCACACACACACCACACACACACACACACACACACACACACACACACACACACACACACACACACACACAAACCCACACACACACACACACACACACACACACACACACACACACACACACACACACACACACACACACACACACACACACACACACACACACATAACCCCCCCCCCACACACACACACACACAAACCCACATGTACACATGTATACACACATATGCACACATGTACATATGCACACAGACTTGCACTCACAAATGCACACACTATCACACACACTTGCACTCACAAATGCACACACTATCACACACAATCACACACACATACACACACATTGTAGACACACCCACACCCACACAACCACATGTAGACACATGCATACCTACATACGTGCATGCCTACACACATGCATACATACATACACATATATATACACACATACACATACACACATGCTCACATACACGTTCACACACACACATACACATACATGTTCACGCACACATGTACACATATGCATTCACACACATGTACACACACACACACACACACACACACACACACACACACACACACACACACACACACACACACACACACACACACACACACACCACCACTCACTCACTCACTCACTCACTCACACACTCACACACTATGACACATATACATTTAGAAACGTATATACATTGTACACAAATGTACACATCCACACACACATATACATCAGCACATGTAAAATCACTACTGTGCTCACACATGTACACACATACGCATTTACATAGCACAATGTACATTGTTGTGTAATTACAACGTCCCCCAGGCTCATTAGAGGGTGTAAATGAGGTCATGCCACCACCCGATTGGTACGTCCGGGAACGAGTGTATGTTGTTAGAAGGGATGCGATGTTAGAAGAATTGTGGAAAGGAGCGACAGTGGTGTGCGTATGTATGTGTGTGAAGTGTAGTTGTGCAAATGAGCCGAAGTGAGGTAGGCGTGGTTGAAATCCCGAGGAGGGGCGTGTACAGATGCTTCATCTATACTTTAGGGTTTTTGATTGTTTGCCGTTTAGCTTTAGAATAAGAGAATATGTTTTAGGCGTTATTCAGCCTTCCTTCTTACATAGAGTCGGGGACTTATCATAAGTTATTATAATATTATCTATTTATTTTGTAAAACAAAGATAAAACAGGACAAAACGAAATACGGCACAGTAAAACAAACACTAAAACTCAAAAGACAAAAATAGACATAAAACAGTAAGACACGAGACAAACATTAAAACGAGAACTGCCTTCTCTCACATACAAAAACTTAACCACTTATCTCTTATTGCCGAGACCACCTATCTTGGGCACCACAACCACAGTCCAGCACTTGACCTGGCCTGGAACTCGAACCGATCTGCCCTCTTGAAGGGCCGGGGACTTTTCCTTGTCACCTCGGCCCGCGAAAGTAAGTTTGGTTCTCAAAAACTTTTACATAAAAACTTGCATTATACACTAAAATATTCTTTATATAACAATTAAAATAACTTTAAAAAGTTATTTCATAAAATGAATAAAAGTTCTTCGAAACAAAATAGTAAAATAAGTAAAAAAAAGAACCATTATGTACATAATAAGGTAAATAAAGATCAAAAGTTTCTTTGCAAATTCATTTTCTGTGTGGTGGTCTCTTTTCCCAAGAGTCGTCTAAAACACGATGTAAAAATGCTTATTAAAAGATACTAAAATAAAAGCTAACACCCAAGTAAAGCATAAAACATAAGGACGGGTGACGAGGCCGCGCAGGTGAGTCGCTCCAGGTGGCTTCCCGTTTTCTTTTGCCGCAGCTTCCTCACCGTTGACGGACATCCTCACCCCCGGGGGATAAAAACAGGGGCTTTGGGCAACCTAGGGGGCGTACGAGGCTGCGACACCTCCGTGGAACGAGGAGGAACGCCGCCCTTCATCTGGAAAAGGGGGGAGACGAAAGAATATGTAGGGGACCGTGGGGCACGTACACAGGCGGTCCACTACAACATAACCATGCATACATGCACACACAAGTGCACACACATTTACACACACATTTACCCACACATATACCCACACACACAAGTGCACAAGCCTGAACACACATGTATACACATGTACACACATTTGTACTCGCACATGTGCACTCACATGTACACACAAACATACATGTAAACATATGTGCACTCACATGTACACAGAATCATGTACGTACACATGTACAATCACACATACATATGCACATAAGTGCACTCACATATACATGTTCACATACACACACACACACACACACACACACACACACACACACACACACACACACACACACACACACACACACACACACACACACACACATACACATGTATACACATGTACACACACATTTGTACACACACATGTGCAGTACATGCACACACAAACAAACATGTAAACATATGTGCCCTCACATGTACACAGAAGCATGTACGGACACATATGTACACTCACATTCATGTGCACATAAGTGCACTCACATACAAGTACACATATGCACATACATGAACACACACACACACATATGCACACACACACACACACACACACACACACACACACACACACACACACACACACACACACACACACACACACACACACACACACACACACATACATATACATACACATGCACGTACATACACATACACACGTACATACACAAAGACATATTCACATGTACAAACACCCCCCCCCCCACACACACATGCACAAATATACACACATATACACATACACACATGTACACATGCACACATACACACATACACACATATACACATACACACATACACACGTACATACACATACACACGTACATACACAAAGACATATACACATGTACAAACACCCCCCCCCCCACACACACACATGCACAAATATACACACATATACACATACAAACATACACACACACACACACACACACACACACACACACACACACACACACACACTAGCATATGCATGTACATACATACTAGTACATACATAATAACACACATGTACATATTAGCACACACATGTACATACGAGCACACACATCTACACATATACACTAGCACATCCATGTACACACAGACATATTCATACATGTCCACATTACATCTCCACACATACACACAAATGCATTCACATTGTACACATATATACTCTCACAGCATATGTACACACACATGTACCCATACACCCACATGCACACATACACCCACACACAAACACACACTATCACACACATGCACTCACAAATGCACACACTTGCACACAAATGCATTGTACATGTACTGTACATACTCATGTACACATGTGCACACACACATGCATGCCTACACGTGCATACATGCAACCATACACATATACACATACATGTAGACACACACATGTAGACACACATGTAGACACACATGTAGACACACACACACACACATGTAGGCACACACACACACACACACACACACAAATGTAGGCACACACACACATGTAGGCCGCGGTGGCCGAATGGTTAGAGCGTCGGACTCAAGACTGTCACGACGGCAATCTGGGTTCGAGTCACCGACCGCCGCGTTGTTTCCCTTGGGCAAGGAACTTCACCTCGATTGCCTGCCTAGCCACTGGGTGGCCAAGCCAGCTCAAGTCAGTGCCGGGTAAATAGAGATGGTGACTCGATAAAAAACACCGGGCGGAAGGCAATGGCAAAACCACCGCTCTAAATTGCTAAGAAAAAATCATGGAAGCCCATGATCGTCAAGGCCGCGGTGGCCGAATGGTTAGAGCGTCGGACTCAAGACTGTCACGACGGC
Organism: Penaeus monodon; assembly: GCF_015228065.2. NCBI lineage: Eukaryota > Metazoa > Arthropoda > Malacostraca > Decapoda > Penaeidae > Penaeus > Penaeus monodon. The sequence goes on from NW_023641457.1 coordinate 4,004, forward strand.
AATCTGAATTCGAGGGTTCGAGTCACCGACCGCCGCGTTGTTCCCTTGGGCAAAGGACTTCACCTTGATTGCCTACCTAGCCACTGGGTGGCCAAGCCAGCCCAAGTCAAGTGCTGGTCCCAAGCCCGGATAAATAGAGAAAATGATTACCTAAAAGGTACCACCGGCACTCTCCGTGGAAAGGAACTGGGGACCCTACCACGTACTCACTCCAAGAGCATCACAACATGAAAACTACAATTAAGTATCATGCTGTGACCACGGCGGCTCAGACATGAACCTACCGTTAAAAGAAGAAAGGCACACACACACACACACACACACACACACACACACACACACACACACACACACACACACACACACACACACACACACACAATACACACATGTAGGCACACACACACACACACACACGCACACACACACACACACACACACACACACACACACACACACACACACACACGTACATACATACACTTGTGCACACATACATATGTACACACATACCAGCACATGCATATGTACACATAGTACATACTAGCACAAACATTAACTCACATAACACTAGCACATATGTTTACACATTCACACATACATGTCCATACTACATGTCCACACATACACAGTAAGGCACACACATTGTACACGAACTTATACCACTGTACATCCAGCCATACACGGAAATGCACGCACATTATACATATATACACACTCATACCATATGTACACACACCTGTAAACACACTCATATACACATACACAATTTACACATGTATACAAATATGTAGACATGTATACACACAAATGTACACACTCACACATGCATAAGGTTATATATATATATATATATATATATATATATATATATATATATATATATATATGTATGTATATATTTTGTCCTGGGTAAGACAATAAACTGCACCCTAGGGTTCCCTTGAACAAGGATAGCACCCTATTAGCTCCCTATACCAGGGTTGCGGTGAAACTGTCGGCAGCAGGGCAGTGGATATCTGGTGAAAACACCTTCAGTTCTACTGATTACTGGTTTCACCAAATAATATGTCTGGCGTATTACAGTGTAACTGTTTTAAAAGCGGCAGAGATAGTTCCTCCTAATTAGTTGGAGACTGCGAGTTGAGAAGGAGCCTGGGGGATTCCACTCAACTTTTATTTTCTCCTGACAAACCTCTACACCAATGATTAAATACAGAAACGATAATTCATACCACATCGCCCGTCGCGTGGTTATCAAGGGCGCGTTAGTTAGTGGGCAACCAGGCTGACAATGTTAAATATGCATCTGGAAGACAAAGAAGATAAAGAAAATGAAAGAGATGGGTAAATTACATACTGTCTGTAACGAAATGGATAGATACAACATTCAAATACTAGGAATCAGTGAGACCAATTGGAAAAGTAATGGAAGTTTCAAAACTAAAGAAAACAAGACAGTTCTTTTTTCTGGAAAAGAAGAAGGAAATTATAGTCACGGAGTTGCTATGATTCTCACGAAAAAAACTGCAAATGCACTAATTGGGTACAGCCCAATAAATGATCGCATTTTAAAAGTCAGAATACAAGCAAAACGCACCAACCAATATTGCAAGTGATGAAGAAATGGATTTTTTTTATAACTCTCTCCAAGATACTTTAGACACAATCCCTAACAGAGATGTAAAAATAATCATGGGAGACCTAACGCCAAAGTAGGAAAAAATATCTAAAAATGACACCTGTGGAAAATTCGGCCTTGGAGATATAAATGAAAGAGGTAAAGATTTTATTGAATTCTGTAGTACAAATAATTTAGTTATAGCCAATACATTGTTCCAACACCACCCAAGACACTTGTACACGTGGTTTTCACCAGACAAAAGAACACGCAACCAAATTGACTACATTGTGCTGAACCAAAAATGGAAGAGTTGCATAAAAAATTCCAAAACAAGACCTGGTGCCGACTGCAACAGTGACCACCAACTATTAACTATCGACTTTAAAATAAGACTCAAAAAGATGGAGCGTCCAACACCACCTCTAAAGCTCGACTACAAAACTCTTGATAACAATTACAGAATTGCAGTGTCAAACAAATTTGAAATACTCAATCAATGTGAAGATGATAAACACCAAATGAGTTGTGGGAAGAAGGAAAAGAACTCTTGCTGAGCGCTGCTTAAGAAACTATTGCCAAAAGAAAAAGACAAATTCCCCCTGGATATCTGAAAAAACACTAAGTGAAATTGAAACAAGAAGATGCCTAAAATAAAAAGGTATCAATAATCCAGTTGAAAAAGTAATTTACAAAAAACAAAATACAAAAATTCAAAGATTATTGCGACAAGATAAGGAAAAATATTTAAATGAACATTGCCAGAGAATTGAAAACTGTTCTATCAATAAGACAACTAAAGAACTCTACCAAGGAGTACGAAACATCACACGAAAATTTAAACCTACAATGGACACTATCAAAACTGAAGATGGACTTGTTTTATGTGATGGAAAAGAAGTCAAAGATAGATGGAATCAATATTGTTCCAACTTATACAAAAAGAATAAAAATCTAACAACAACATTAATTAGACTCAATGACAGCGAGGATGAACCACCGCCACTGCTGGACGAAGTTATAAAAGCCATAAAAGAAGTAAAGAATAACAAGAGCCCCGGAATAGATGAAATAACAGCAGAACTAATTAAGAATGCTGGCGAAAGTGTTGAATACTTCTTCTACAAACTCTGTACAAAAATATGGAATGAAAGAAAATGGCCAGAAGACTGGGTAAAATCAGTCTTTACTCCATACCTAAAAAAGGTGACGCACTCCAATGCAACAATAATAGGACAATTGCCTTAATAAGTCACAGCAGCAAAATTTTGTTGAAAATTATTGCTGAAAGAATGAAGTTGAAGTTAAGAGAGGAAATTGCAGACGAACAAGCGGGTTTTCGCCCTGGAAAAGGTACCAGAAACCAGATTCTAAATTTAAAATTGATCATAGAGAAAAACAGAGAACATCAAAAAGACCTATACCTGTGTTTCATCGATTATGTGAAAGCTTTTGATACTGTTGATCACGATATCCTCTGGAATAACATGTACGATATGAAGTTTCCAAAACACATCATCCAATTAATAAAAGCCTTGTATGACCAACAACAAGCAGCTGTAAGAACCACTTATGGGTTAACAGAATGGTTCGAAGTCAAACAAGGAGTACGACAGGGTTGCATTCTGTCTCCGCACCTCTTTAATATATATTCTGAAACAATTATGAGAGGTGCTCTAGAGAATTTTGAAGGAACTGTGGATGTTGGAGGATACAAAATATCAAATCTGAGGTACGCCGATGATATAGTTTTGATTGCCAGCAGTATCACTGAACTACAACAACTAATAGATAAAGTTAGAGAAGCAAGCGAAAAGGCTGGCTTATTTCTTAATGCCAAGAAAACTAAGATCATGAAGATTCAAAGATAACCGGCAATGAACAATGATGAACATGTTACAATCAATGGAATGATTGTGGAAAATGTGAAAGAGTTCACTTATCTTGGAGCTGTTTTAACTAATACATATGATGATTCACCGGAGATAAAAAGAAGAATTACCATTGCCAAAAGCGCCACAATTGCTCTCAATAACATCTGGAAAGACCGAAGCATTACCTTACGGACAAAGCTGAGGTTATTGAACTCATTAGTTTTCCAATTGCATCATATGGTTCTGAGTGTTGGGTGTTGAAGTAGATAGACAAGAAAAAGATCAATAGTTTTGAAATGTGGTGTTACAGACGAGTACTGCGTATTAGCTGGACAGAGAAGAAGACGAATGATGAAGTGCTGAAAAAAATAAATTGTGGGGACCGACTGTTGGACATCTTGAACAAGAGGAAATTAAAGTTTATTGGTCATGTAATGAGAAGTAAAAGTATTGAGAAAAACTTGCTGACAGGGATGGTGATAGGAAACAGAGGAAGAGGCAAACCGAAGACAAGACTGAGCGACAATATCAAAGATATTTGCGGGCTGTCGATGGTATAAGTGGAAAGAAAAGCGTAAGATCGAGTTTAGTGGCGAAGGATGGTGGAGAGGTCCACGGCTGCTCAAACATGAGCATACCGTTATTGATTGATGTATATATATTTATATATAAATATATATACATTCACACACAAATGAACACACATGCACTCACAAATGCACACACTGTATGTGTAATACACACACATGTACATATACATGAACATATTCATGAACATACATATGCATACCTACACATGTGCATACATACACATATACACACACAGGCTTGAAGACATATGTACACATAAACACATTCACACATGCATACACACGCATACAAATGAATGAAGAGACCGCTCCTCCTAAACACCGTTTTCTCCACTTAGTTCCAGTACTTTTCCTGTTTCATCTATTTTGATATTTTCGATTAGGGTCCTCCAGAGCATCCTTGGCATCAATTTCTTTCAAACAGTCGAGAGTACGGTGAAACCACTGTTTAACAAATACTCTATCACTGGTGCTCCTGAACACATCCCAAATATGAAATGAGTTACCATGGCTGATCGGCCTAATGATCATTCCATTTCATGAAATTAAATATATACATATGTATATACATTTATATTTCCATGTATACATGTATAGATACATGTGTATATATTTAAATTATATATATTTGTCTATATCTACACAAAGATAAATAAATCAGTGGTTTACCTTTTTTTTTTTTTTTTTTTTTTTTTTTTTTTTTTTTTGTGTGTGTGTGTGTGTGTGTGTGTGTGTGTGTGTGTGTGTGTGTGTGTGTGTGTGTGTGTGAAAGGTCAGTGATATTTATTGAAGCTTAGTGGTCTAACGAAGAGAGTAAAATTTTGTTTATAACTGTCAAAGGGAATAATTGTTTTCCCCCATCCCCATCCCATGCCGACTAAATTGTCTATCTTGCAAAAGCTTATGTTTTTCCTAGAGTATCCGTCACTTTGTCATGATCACACTTTGTTTTACCTACAAATTATTATTTTTCTCTCATACTGTCATTCAGCTGTATATGGAGTCGTTTCTAGCCTTCTCTTCACTTATTGCAAAGAAATTGTATCTTATAGGAAAATTATGTAGACAAACCGTGAGCTGTTGATTTCTTTTATAGGTATCGTTGTAGTTTTTATTCTCTTAGGAGTAATTGATTAAGCGATACCAATTCGATAGTGTGAATTCCAATTCAGCATGCACAGATTTGCAGGTAATTTTTGTCAGTTACTTGTTATATGAAAGCAAACACTAATTTGATGGATAGTTGGTCTTAAAGAAAACTCCCCACATTTTCTGTGTGCCTATTGCTTACCTTATATATTCTTATATTTTATGTGTGTGGTGTGGTGTGTGTGTGTGTGGGTGTGTGTTTGTGTGTGTGTGTGTGGTGTGTGTGTGTGTTGTTATGTGTTGTGTGTGTGTTGCTGTGCATAATATTATATGATATATATATAGTATATTATATATATATATATATATATAGAGATATCATATATCCCACACATATGTATATCTTACATTTATGCCATATATATATATATAAATTGCATATATGATATATGTATGGAACGGTATCCTATAAAACATTATATAGATAGATTGGTATTTATGCATATATATGTATATCTATAATACATCTATGTCTGTATACAATATGTTGTATATCAGAACACAATAATAAAAACATATATAAACATATACACATATCATATATATTATATATATATATACTATATATACATATATATATATATACACACACAAAAAAAAAAAAAAAATACTTATTGAATGGTAAGACCTTCAGTGCTGATGCTGGTGGAAAGAAAAACCCACAATGCAAAACTAGATTTATTGAAAAGAACTACAGTTTCGAATCCCCTGGATTCCGATCCTCAAACCTAGATGGAAATCCAGGTGGTTTCGAACTGTACTCTTATTATCATATCTAGTTTTTTTTTTTTTTTTTTTATCTTACATATACTATATATATATATAATAATATATATATATTATATTATATACATATACATATAACAATAAATAATATATATATATATATATATAATATATATATACATACACACACATAATATATATATAGATATATATATATATGTATATATATATAGATATATAATATATAGACATTATATAGTATGATATTATATATTATATATGATAAATAGATATTATATATATATTTATATATATATATATATATAATGTATATATATATGTATATATATATATAGATATATCTATATTTATATAATGATATATATATATAATATAGATTTATATATTATATCTATATATTCTATATATATATTAACATATATTTATATATATATACATATATATATATATTATAATAATTAATATATATATTATGATAGATATTTATATAATATAATATTATAAATATTATACAT
>NW_023641458.1:0-2500 GCF_015228065.2 Penaeus monodon
ATACGTGATGTATATATTGATATATATATATCCACTTTTTTTGGGCCCTTTTGCCAACACGAGAAGTCCTCAGGCGAGTCCCCAGCAGGCCACGGCCCATCTAAAATTCCTCATGACGGTCTATCGGATGCCAGCCATGACCTCTGATCGTCCCACAGGCTTCCCGGTTGTCTTGCAGAGAGCCCAACCTGATGGCAGGGTTTTTCCACAGGAGACGAGCTAGGTGCACATATAGCCGATTTGACGATCCGAATATGCAATAACAGGTCCAATGGCCAGTCTACGTGTAAACCGCCGTTGGACACATAAGTCCTAAAAGTATCAAGCCTTTGAAGACACCAGCTTGGTCCTTCTGCATAGGTACGAATTCCAAAGCTCTTGTTGATCGAGTTCATGGCTCCTGTTGCCATACCAATCGTCTATTGACTTCTTGGTCTGACAGCCAGAGATATGGATACCGCTACAAGGTATGTAAAACTTTTCTGTAACTTACTGTTTCCCCTAACAGGCCCCAAGTCCTAAATCTTGGTCTTGGATAGATAGGGATAGCAACATCGTCGCAAAGTCAAAGGTTCGAGACCTTGATATTGCCAGTGTTGTTCCAAACACTAACTTTGCAGTAGCTTTTGCCCATTCCATCAATACAGGTGTTGAAAAGTGTTGGCAAGACACACCCTTGCCTCACCCTGAATAACAGGGAAGAATTCGACAAACCCCAATCCCCTTACACCCTTCAGACCAGTATTTTTTTTCTTTTTTTTACGAAGGTTCATGTTTGAGCCGCCGTGGTCACAGCATGATACTAATTGTATTTCATTTGTGATTCTTTTGGAGTGATACGTGGTAGGTCCCAGTTCCTTTCCACGAGAGTCCCGGGTTTTACCTTTTTTTTTTTTTTTTTTAGTAATCATTCTCGCTAATTTTTCAGGCTGGCCAAACACTGACTTGAGCTGCTTTCCACCGAGTGGTTAAGTAGGTAATCGAAGTGAATTCCTTGCCCAAAGGGAACAAGCGCCAGCCGGTGACTCGAACCCTCGACTCAAAATTGGCGTCGTGACAAAGTCGTAAGTCCAACGCAAACCCACTCGCCAAACCGCAGCCTAGTACCATATAAAGGCTTGCTATTAGGTCAATAATCTTTTTCAAATTCCCCTAGTCTCAGGATCTCCCATAGCGTTTCCGATGCACAGAGTCAAAAAACGCCTTCTTGAGTCGATGTAGTTGCAAGCAACCCACGACCAAACTAAAGCCCGGCGTTCCACAATTACTCAAGCGCTTGTATACGGTCAAATCGTGACTTTGCAGATGGCAGTCAGGACTGTATGCAGACCCGACAATAGTTTCACCCCAGCCTTTAGCAGTTCAGCAGGGATATCACATTGCCTGCACTTATATATATATATATATATATATATAATATATATATATAAGCTGCAGGCATATGGATATCCCTGCTGAACTGAAAAGGCTGGGGGTGAACCTATGGCTCGGGGTCTGCATACGTCCTGACTGCCATCTGGCAAGTCCACGATAGACCGTATAAAAGCGCTTCGAGTAATTGTGGAAACGCCGTCTTGAGTTTGGTCGTGGTTGCTTGCAACCTCCATCGACCTCAAGAAGGCGTTTGACTCTGTGCATCGGGAATCGCTATGGGAGATCCTGAGACTCAGGGGATTCCGACCAGATTATTGACCTAATAGCAAGCCTTTATACTGGTACTAGGCTGCGGTGGCCGAGTGGTTAGAGCGTTGGACTCACGACTGTCACGACGCCAATCTGAGTTCGAGGGTTCGAGTCACCGGCTGGCGCTTTGGGTTCCCTTGGGCAAGGAACTTCACTTCGATTACCTACTTAACCACTCGGTGGGAAAGCCGCTCAAGTCAGTGTTGGTCCCAGGCCTGAAAATAGCGAGAATGATTACCTAAAAAAAAAAAAAAAAAAGGTAACACCGGCACTCTCCGTGAAAGGAACTGGGGACCCTACCACGTACTCACCCCAAAGAGCATCAAAACATGAAAACTACAATTAAGTATCATGCTGTGACCACGGCGGCTCAAACATGAACCTTCCGTAAAAAAAAGAAAAAAAAAATATGGTACTAAAAGGGCTGTAAAGTGTGTTTGGGGGTTTGTCGAACTTTTTCCCCTGTTAATTCAGGGGTGGGGCAAGGCTGTGTCCTTGCACCAACACTTTTCAACACCTGTATGGACGGGATAATGGGCAGAGCTACTCGCCAAAGTTAGTGTGGAACAACACTAGGCAATATCAAGTCTCAGACTTGACTTTGCCGACGATGTTGCTATCCTATCTATCCAAGACCAAGATTCGGGGACTTTGGGGGCCTGTTAGGGGAACAGTTGAAGTTACAGAGAGTTTACATACCTTGGTAGCGTATTTCCATATCTTTTGGCTGTCAGACCAAGAAGTCAATAGACGGATTGGTATGGCAACAGGAGCCATGAACTCGATCAACAAGAGCTTTTGGAGATGTCGGAAACTA
>NW_023641458.1:7500-10498 GCF_015228065.2 Penaeus monodon
GTAGCATGGTTCTTCTGCACAGATTTGATATCTCCAAATGCTCTCTGTGACTTCAATGTCCTCATCGCAAGCATGGATCGACTGAATGGGTTCCCCTAACAGGCCCCCAAAGTCCTGAATCTTGGTCTTGGTCCTGGAGACATCTAGGCCTAAGGGCTTCGCCTCATTGCTAAATGCATCAAGAGCCGCCATCAGTGACTCAAAGGACTCAGATAGGATAGCAACATCATCGGCAAAGTCAAGGTCTGAGACCTTGATATTGCCTAGTATTGCTCCACACTGACTTTGGTTAGTATTTTTGCCCATTATCCAGTCCATGCAGGTGTTGAAAAGTGTTGGTGCAAGAACACAGCCTTGCCTCACCCCTGAATTAACAGGGAAGAAGTTTGAAAGGCCCCCACCACACTTTACAGCACTTTCAATACCAGTATATAGGCTTGCTATTAGGCCAATAATCTGTATCTCAGGATCTCCCATAGCGATTCTCGATGCACCAAGTCAGACGCCTTCTTGAGGTCGATGTAGCTGCAAGCAACCCACGACCAAACTCACGATGGTGTTCCACAATTACTCGAAGTGCTAATATTCGGTCTATTGTGGACTTGCCAGGAGTGAATCCAGACTACTCCGGTCTCTGGTGCCTTAGTAGGTGGTCGTGGATCCGTTTCAGAAGAATATAGGCGAAAACTTTGTCTGGTATGCTGAGCAGTGTAATGCCATGGTAGTTGCTACAATCCCAATGATCCCCTTTCCCCTTCCACAGAGGGATGATCACGCCCCTCAACAGGACAGGAGAAATGATACCAGACTGCCAGATGGCAGTCAAGACTGCATGCAAGCCCTGAGCCATAGGTTCACTCCCAGCCTTTAGAAGTTCAGCAGGGATACCACATATGCCTGCGGCTTTCCCACACTTCAGCTTGTAAATCGCCATCCTACCTCCATTAGGGTAGGAGGTTCCTCGCTGATGGGTGGGTCCAGCACAGGTATTGTGATATTGCTTGCATCCAAGCAACTGTTGGAGGGTCTACCTGATACAATTGCTCAAATATTCAGCCCACGATCCCCAACATGATCTGAGATGATCTGTCCAACCACTAAGCAGACTGCGGTCATCTGCAAGGAGGGCTAAGAGTTCAGCTTTCTCAGGGCTTGGTAGGCAGAACGAAGGTCATTTATCAAAAAATGGCCTTTAACCTCCTCAGCAAGATTCCTGACGAATTCCTTGTCCTTTCTCAGCAGTGCCCGAGCCCTATGCACCACAGAGAAATGCAAGACCTGATTGTTGTTCAGCTGAGACATGTGACATATTTCATTGGCCTCCATGTCTCCAGGGAGATGGATTTCTGTCTTGCCCTCGGGCATTCGCCAATGGACTCCTGGGCTGCTTCAAGTGTTTTGTGCTTGAAAAACTCCTACAGAACAACTGGGTCCGTCAAGTTATCAAGTTCTGTGAATCGATCAGAGACTGCCGTGGTGAACCCATGGCCACACTCCTTCCTTGGTTTGTCCAAATGAACACCCTTAGAGTGGCCACTGGAGGGACAGGGACTTTTGAAGTCCAAGGGTAGCCACAACCGGCCTATGGTCAGTGCCACAGAACTCGGCACTCCAGTAAACTCTACAGTTCTGGAGGATCCTCCATTGCGTGCTAACAAGAATGTAGTCGATCTCATTGGCCACTATACCCATATCGCTATACCATGTCCAGCAATGCAGGATGGAGTGCTGATACCAGAAGCCACAGATCCTCATTTTCTGGATCTAGGAAAGTCCTGGAGAAGGAGGCTTTGCTTGCTGCTGAGATCAGCTCCTGAGCCATGGGGCCGACAGACATCTCATAGCCAGCTCGATCACAGCCAGTCATGGAGACACGGAGCTAAAAGCATGCTTCAATTTCATTACCATAATACGTCCATCAACCGTGTTAACTCTACCGATACCTGAAGTCGGCTGGAGATGGCCATGGCTCCTCCCTGGAAGTGGTGACCATCGCTGCGGCCCAACTGATCATGCCACTGCCAGGTCTTCTCACCTCCAAGAGGGCAGCCTCGTCAACTCTTAATCACTCCAATTCTCTCAGCAGAGGTAACTGCTCATCCTGCTGCAAGGACTGGATGTTCCAAGCATCTACCCGATAGCTCACCTGAGTTTAAGCCTCAGGTGGTCACTCCAGGTGGATGCCACCTCTGCCACTCCTACCAACGCTACCCCAAATAAAGGCGGTCGGCAGACTGTGGGGTACCCTAGGGTTTTGCCCCACAAGCCTCATGTGGGTTGGTGCCTGCTGGGGTGCAAGCAAGACAAGTAACTATCGTTCCCATCTTGAGCCCCAACATTTGCCCTCCCAACGGGACCCACAGTCTTTCTTGCCGCGTGGGAGGGACAGCACCTCTCCCCCCAGCATATCCATTCATTTTGGTGTTGCCAATGAGTTATCTGAGAGAGGAGGGCTGGACAGCCACCTCCCCTGAACCGCCCAATTACCCTAGGGTGGCTAAGGGGCAGGAGTTGATAGGAGCCAGGGCATGTCCACACGCCGGTGGCCATGGCTTCTCTGGGGCCTCCTGCTGCTCCGAGATCCCCCCACATGAGGGCCAGGAGGCACTGCAGAAGTCTCGATGATGGAGAGGCTGTGAACTGGAAGCACTTAATTCTAGACTGCTACACCATCGCTTCACCCATATATAATATTCATTATATATGTGTATTAAATATACATATACATATATATATATATATATATATATATATATATATATATATATATATATAATATATATGTATATATATATAATATATATATATATATATATATATATATATATATATATATGTATATATATATGTATGTATATATATCTTTATATATACATATGTATTACACACAAATATATATGTATATTATATATAACATATACCCACATATACACTTATAATATACATATATATATTACATATATATTTGTGTGTTCCGTTTTTGAAAGTAATATAAAAT
>NW_023641459.1:0-2500 GCF_015228065.2 Penaeus monodon
GTTTGTTTGTCAGCAATTCCTTTACTTTTGGGGCTGCAAGCTTTGACTGACTTACTTGCACTAGGGTGAGTTTTTCCTGCTTCAGCATAGAAGTTCGGGTTTGTGTGTCAAACTTTCCACTTTCCTCTTAGCTTCAGTATAACTAACTTCATGCTTTCTCATATATGCATGTCTCATCTCCTTCTTCAGGATGCTGCACTCAGCAGATCCTGACTGATGGGGACCTCCACAGTTAGCACATTTGGAAATCTGGCTAGTACAGTGATGGTGTCATGGGCTTCAGCACATTTCCGGCAAAAAAATTTACTCGAGTCTTTATCAATCATCTTAATGAGGTGTGTCCGAATTTTTGGCATCTATTACAATGCATTGGCTTGGACATAAGTCTTACTTGAACACGTTCATAACCGACGTTGAATACTCTGGGATTTTATTTAAAGCAAAGGTAAAAAAAAGTCCAGTTTTCGTTCGCACATTCCCGTCCTTCTTGGTCATACAATGAACGTCCACTACGTCTTGGTCCTTCATGCTCTCAAGAATTTCACTTTCTTCCATCGTCCTCAAATCCCTGTGAAAGATTACTCCCTTACAGGTATTTGGGCCAATAGGAATAGTTACTTTAACTCGAAGATCATGAATTTGCGTCAGCTTAAGTAAATCCTTAATCTGGGAGTTGTATTGTACTTTAACAAGGAGGCTTCCATCTCGCAATTTTTTGACAAATCAAAATCGCCGTCCACTTGACCATCAAGGACCTTTTTGATGATAAAGGGGTTCACGTTCAAAAGCGATTGATTTCATTCACGCATTTTACATTCGCAAACCTTGCATTCTCGGTGGGGATTTTGAAAAGTGGTCTTCTCGTTTGTCAGTTAGTGGGGGTTCCGTTGTTCAGGGTCAAAGTTTGTCAGGAGTGGTCATGAGTCGCCCCTCCCTCCTTGGGAGGAGAAGGGGTAGCCGGGGTATCATCCATCCTGGGCATCGACCAGGTCCGACCCCTTTGCTCAAAATCGTTTGTCCTGAAGGGATTAAAGCTCTTAACTTTTGGTATCAACCTAACAGCAATAGCTAAGAGAGTAATCAGTATTTTCGTCCTCTACCCCCCAGTGGAAGCTGGTTGCGTTCTCCAGTACCACAGAGAGGATCGAGTTATGTGGAGGACACTCCCTTTACCGCCGAACTTGCCTAGGCGAAGGACGGTAAGTCGGTGCCCACCCCCCAGCGAATACGGGAGTCCACGAGGGTACTCCGGTAGGCTCAGGGAAAGTCACATTAAGAGGAAAATTTAGAAAGAGAAAAAGTGCGCCAAAGGACGCCCCAGACTACTGGGCCTCCCTACCCAGGTCAAGCCCGTAAGGGCTACCCTGGTGTAGAAGAGAGCTGCGGGTCTGAGGTGGGGTGCTGACTACGCCTACTGTAGTCTCGTGTCACCTGCAAAACAAGAGCACTGAAGGTGCTGGCAAAGCACAAAAATGATCTGTAATTTACAGGATTTTACTTTAATTTATTTACTTAAAGAAACTCAGAAACAACAATGTCAAAGAGCTTGAGAACGAGAGGCCCCGGGTCCAGGGTAGCTCTGTGGCACAGACTTTGTGTTTGTTGCTTTCTGGCTTAAGGTAAGGTTTACTCTACAAAAGCTTAAACGACAAGTGACGACAACATCGTATTCAATAGCACAAGTAACAATTCGTTTTTTTTCCCGCCAATACAAGGAGGTGGAAATCAGTAGGGCCAGATCTAATAATTCACTCCTTTGTAGCTAACACCCTAGCAGAGCCATCTATGTGCACAGACAGTTCATTAAAAAAAAAAAAAAAAAAAAAAAAACCGAGCACAGCATTTTCCCCCTTTTTTCCCGTCGGCATTGGGTTAACGGAAAATTCTTTCCTTTTGGTCTTATCTTTGATCGGTAATAACTTCATACGAACGTATTGAGTCATCCACAAAGAATTCTTAATACTCAAACTAGTATCGAGATGAGCTCTTTTTATTCATATAATATGTATCCTTAACCCAAACCTAACCCAACCTAACCCAACCTAACCTAAACCGCACACAACCTACCACAAACGCTAATTTCAATCAACCCAAACCTAACCAAACTACCCAATCTAACCCTAACCTTACCCAAACCTAACAAAACCTAAGCCAACTGAACCTAACCCAAACCTAACCAACCTAAGCCAACAACCCTAACCTAACGCTAAACCTAACCCAGCACCCCCAAACTAACCAAACTACCCAAATCTCACCCAAACCTAACCCAAACCTAACCTAATCCTAAATCAAATCTAACCCAAACCTGACATAAACCTAACTTACCCTATCCTTAACCTAACCTACACCTAACCTAAACCTATCCAAACCTAACCTAACCTAACCCAGCGCCTAACCGAACCTATCCTAAACCTAACCTAAACCTATCTTCACTATGCTAAACCTATCCTAAACCAATCCTAAAAACATATATCCTAAACTGCACGTACATAGCATAAAC
>NW_023641460.1:0-10496 GCF_015228065.2 Penaeus monodon
AAATTATTATTATTTATTCTATTATTATCATTATCATTATCATTATCTTTATCATTATCATTTCTTTATTATTATTTTTATCATCATTGTTACATTTCATTATCACATTTTCATTATATCATATTTTAAACTACACGGGTATCATTTTATTTTGTTGTTGTTATTAATATTTATTAAATTGATAATTTTTTGTATTATTTTCTCTATATTATAAACTTGTTATGATTTATTGTTTTTTATAAATATCCTCATTTCCATTAACTGATCATTGTCAATATCGTTTAAAATATTATTGTCCTTTTAGATTATTTTTTAATTATTTTTATCACCTTTTGTTGGTTTTTATCATGTTTTATCTTTTTCAAATTATCATTGTCAATATATTATTTTACATTTATAATTATTTTTGTATTATTTTTATTATTATTTTATTAAATACATTATATTATTATTTCATTATTAGTATTATTTTTATTATCAATTTCATCATCATCATCTAAGTTTTATATTATTTTTATTTTAATTTTTTTTTTCATTATCATTATTAACATTATTACATTATTATATTTTCTATCCTCATTATCATTACGTATTTTTTTTTTTTTATCCCCTTTTTATTCTTATTCTTACATTATTTTTAATTAAAACATTATTATTATCATCAGATTATTATTGTTATAATTTTTATCTCGATATTACCATTTTTTTTTTTTACTATTTTCTTGTCTATTATTATTATCTTTATTTTTGTCATTGTTTTTGTAAATAGTATTATAATTTTATTATTACTATCAAAACTGTTATCACCATTCCCTTTTATTACTTTTATCTTATTATTGATACAGTTTTAATTTATTATTAAAAATCATTTTTTTTAGGCGAGAAAAAGGGGAGTAAAAAATCCTCGTAGATAAAAAAAGGAAAAAAAAGGAAACAAAAAAGGGAAGAAGAAAAGGGAGAGAGGGGGGAAAAAGAATAAAAGAAGAAAAATCGAAAAAGAAAAAGGGTAGACGGAAAAAAAAAAGGGAGAGAAAAAAAAAATAAAAAATTTAAGAAGAAAAAAGAGAGGAGTGATAAAAAAATAACAAAAATAAAAAAATAAGAAGATAAAAGTGAAAAATAAAGAACGGAAATCAGCGTGAAATTTTGGAAACAGCAAGGATTTTCAAGATGTCTGCCGGCTAAAAGGGGGGGGGGAAGGGAAGAAGAATTTAAAGGGGAAAAAAAATTAACGAGGGCCGGGAAATTAATAAAAAGAGGTTTAGCGCGGGGCTCGGAAAAAGAGCTCGCGGGGAGATAAAATTTTAAAAAGGAAGGGGAAAGGCCTTTTGGAATAACAAAAGGCACTTGCTTTCGTTTCGCAAGCGTTTTTTTCCTTCGCTGGAATTTTGCTGTGGTGTTGGGGGGTTTTGGGGGTCCGTTTTTCCCTGCTCTGCTCGTCTCTTTCTGCCTCGAGTTTGCTTTGTTTTTTCCGTTATTTCCTAGGCAACTTTATTATAACTTGTAATGTCTAGAGAGAGATATAAGAACAGTGGAAACGGAAGTCATTATTTAATATAATATATTATATTTATTATTATATATAATATAATAATAATTTATAAAATATATATATATATATAATACACAATATTTTGGTGGTGTGTGTGGTGTTTTTGTGGTGTGTGTGTGTTGGTTGTGTGTGTGTGGGGTGTTGTGTGTGTGTGTGGTGTTTTATGTTGTGTGAATGATATATATCACATTAATATATATTTTATATAATATTTTATATTTTATTATATATATAAAAAATTAAAAAACATTTTTAAAAATATAAAAAAAATTTTATATAAAACTTGTTCCCGTCTTTTTCTTCCAAAAAATTTTTTTTTTTTTCAATTTTTTCATCTTATTAGCATTTCCCCGCAGTATTTTGAGTGGAATTCTCGCAGGTAGTATCTGTATTTGTGACCAATGTAATACTTGGGTGGGGAAGATTTTTGAACGTCTTCGGGGAATATAAACCCCAAACAGCCTCCCCCCCCCTCTCTCTCTTCCCCCTGTCTCTCTCTCTGTCTCTCTCTCTCTCTATATATATTTGTGTTGTTGTGTGTGTGTGTGTGTGTGTGTGTGGGGGTGTGTGTGTGTTTTGTATGTGTGGTATATATACATATATAATTATTTAAATTTGTCTATATATACAATTATATAAAAAATACATGTCTCTCGTACATTATTTTTTCTTTTTTCTTCCCTCCCCTTTCCCCCTCCCCTTCCTCTCTCCTCTCTCTCTTCTCTCTTTTTTCCTCTTTCGTCTTTTTTATGCCACTTTGGGAGTTAAACATGAACTATATTTCCCCCAAAATGCGGGAATGAAAGAAATTTTTATTTAATAAGAAAGATCCACTTATTTTCAGGAAATTAGCTTTCTAATTAGAAAATATCTGTGAAAAGGATATTGTCAGATTAGTGATATCTTGATCACATATTATCAGGAGCAAGAGAAGGTAGATTGACTGTAAATTAAGAAGTTCCCCAAACGTGGGAAATAATTAAAAGAGAAGAACGATTGATTTGTTATGATATCGGAGATAAAAAAAAAATGATGAAAAAAATAAAATCACAATAATTTAATAATAATATAATAAATAATATAAAAATAGAATAATAAAAATAAGGATTAATAATATTAATAGTAAAATAAAAATAATATGTACTTATATAATAATAAAATAACAATTTCAAAAACAATAATTTTTAATTAATAATGATGATATATTAATAAAATAATAATAAAAAAATAATAATAAAATAATTAATAAAAATTAATAAAAAAATAAAATTAATAAAAATAAATAAAAATAAAAATAATAATAAAAAAAAAAAAATTAATTAAAAATAATAATATATAATATTGTAATAAAAAAAACAATAATAATAAAAAATTGAAAAATCTCATAGTATCATCGTAGTAATAAATAATGATTTAATAAGAAACAAAAACAAATAAGATAAAAAAAAAAAAATAGTAATAAAAAGAACAAATAATTACTTACATTTTAAATTTTTATTAAGTAAAATGATAAAAATAAAAATTATCATTATGTGATAATGTTAATTTCCCCATCTCCCTTTTCTCTTCCTTTCCCCTTTCCCTTCCTACCTTCAATCTTAACCTTAATCTTTTTGTAAATGGGGTTGAAACATTTCATGCGTATACCTCCCGAACAAAATGATAAAATAATGATAACTAAACATTAGAAATTTTAACAATTTTAATAAGAAATACCACTAACAATAGAACAAAGTCATGTAGTAACGTTAAAAAATTTGATGTAAAAATTTATAATGTATAGTCAGAAAAGGGTTTTCGTAGATTTGCTTTGTTCGCGGCAGTGTGTTCTTCTGAGCTGTGTGAATTTTTTAATATTTATGTTCCCAATTGTCACCGCTTTTTTGCACCAATATGTTTTCAACCCCAATTTTACATGAAATTGATTCCAGTTATTAATGAAAAGCGTTACAGACTCCCAAGGGGAAAAAAAAGAAAAATGAAAATAATATAATAAAAAAATGATAATTAATAAAAATAAATAAAATAATAATTTAATAATAATAATAAAAATAATAATAAAAATAATAATAAAAATAATAATTAATAATAAAAATATAAAATAATAAAAAAAAATAATAATAAAATTTATAAAATAATAATAAAAACCCTATAATAATAATAAATAATAAAATCATATCATTATTATTTTTAATTAGTATTATTATCATTTTTTATTATTACTATTTTTATTATTAGTTTATTCCAAATATTGATAAATGTAATGAAAATAAAAAATAATTTTATTATTTTTAAATCAAAAATAAAAATTTGTAATATCAAAAATAAAAACAAAACAAAAATAGTAATGATAAAATATTTTACTTTTTAAAACCAAAAATGAAAATTTTACAAAAATAATGAAAACACTAATAAACAACCCACTAAGTTCCAAAATTCCCCATATCACACACCTGGGTACATACAGAGAAATTTCATTTTCCCTGGTACCTTGGTGAGTGCACCCTAGGGGGGAAATGTTCGTAAGGCCTTTTTTTATCCTCAGGACGTTTTTTAAATTTTATCTATATCCGTAAATAAGAAAAGGAGAGGAAATAGGGAGAGAGAGGAGAAGAGAGAGAGAGAGAGAGAAGAGAGAGAGGAAACAAAGGTTTTTTTGGGGAAAAAAGGGGAAAAGGGAGGGGGGGGGAGACAAGGAGGTAGAAATGGGAGTAGGAAGGGGAAAAGGGAAAAAGAACATGATTATCAAAAAAAATATATCATACATAAATTAAAATAAATTTGGAATATGTATTACCAGACAACATTAAAAAATATCACACAAAACACCACACACACAACCACCACACAAACAGTATATATGTATAATCACTATCTATCTATCTATCTATCTATCTACTATCTTCTATCTTATATATATATAAAATAGATATATATATATTTTAATATATATATATATATAATATATTAATTAGTATGTTGTGTGTTGTGTGTGTGTGTGTGTGGTGGGGTTGAATGTGTGTGTATATATATATATATTATATTAATATATATAATATATATAATATATATTATATATAATATTTTATTATATAATAATATATAAATATATATATTATTATATATATATATATATATATATTTTTATATAATATATAAATAAATGCATATTCATATAAAAAAATACATAATGTGTGTGTGTGTGTGTGGTTTTTGTTTGTGGAATGTGTGTGATTGTGAATGTGTGTGTGATTGTGATTATGTGTGTGTGTGTGTGTGTGTGTGTTGTGTGGTGTTGGTGGTGTTTGGTGTGTGTGTTCGTGGTTGTGTGTTTGTGTTGGTTTGTGAATGTGTGTGGGGGGTGGTGTGTGGGGTGTGTGTTTGTGTGTGTGTGTGGTGCGTGCTATGTTTGTAATTGTATGTTAATTATATTATATATATAAATATATATTATATATATATATACATATATATATATATATATTATTATATAATTAAATAATATATATATATATATATATTATATATTGTGGTGTTGTGTGTGTGTGTGTGGTGGTTTTTGTGTGTGTTGTGTGTATGTGTGGTGGGTGTGTGTGTGTGGTGTGTGTGGTGGGTGTGGGGGTGTGTGTGTGTGTGGGGTGTGTGTGTGTGTGGTGTTTTATATTTAAAAAATTTTATATATTTATATATTATATATATATTAAAATTTTAAAATTTATAAATATATAATACAATTCACAGAACACAATGTGATAATTTTATAATATATATATATAATTATAAATATATAAATTAATATATATTATATTAATTATAAATATATAAATATATATAAAGTGTGTGTGGTTTTTGGGGTGGTGTGGTGTGTGTGGTAGTATTATGTATGGTATGAAAGGGAAAAACATTCTTTCCGTGCTGATACTATGGAAAAAAACCCCCAAAACAAAAAAAATTTTCAATAAAACTAGTTTTTGTATTGTGGGTTTTTTTAGTATGTGTATATGCTCTTGTATATATATATATATATTAATATTATATATATATATATATTATAATAAAATATATATATATATATACATACAATATATAATTAAATATATTATTAGTTTTATAAAATATATATTATTATATAAAAATTTGGGGGTTATATATATTTTAAAATATATATATAATATTATTATAAAAATATATATATATAAAATTATAATATATAAAATTATAATATAAAAATTATTATATATATATAAATATATAATTATATATATAAATAATATAAGAAAAAAAAAGAAAAAAAACAATGAAAAGAAAATAAATTTTAATAATAAATATTATAAATAATAAAAAAATAAATATATTATATATATTATTTATTATATTAACCCCCAATATATTATAGTATGATATTATTTAAAAATTAAATATAATATATAATATTATATATAAAAAATTTTTAAAATATATTAGGGTTTTTTAAAAAAAAATAATATTTAAAAAATATATATATATATATTTATTAAAATATATTTAAAATAAAATATAAATTTGGTCGGGTGTGTGTGGTGTGTGTGGTGTGTGGTTTTGTTATGACCCTCCCCAAAATTCACACACACCACACCACACACACACCACCACACAACACCCATAATATATTAAATTATATATATATTAATAAAATATATAAAATATATATAATATTTAAAAATATGATAAAATATATATATAAAATAAATATAATTTTTTTTAAAATTTTTATATATATAAAATTTATATATCTGTATTATGAATAAATATAATATTTATTATAATGATATATATATAATATATATATTTATAATATATAATATATATATATATATATATATTTAAAAATATGAAGATGGAATAAGCAAGCCGCTTGTATCGATAAATAACAATCCCCTGACCAGGGTTCGAACCCAGGTCATCCGGGTATGAAACCGGAGGCCAGTGCTAAACCAAACCAGCCACACGACCCCCCAAAAAGGGGTGTGCAACAGGATCTTACTAGCCCATAGACATTTCCCTACCATACTTGAGTAATGACAGCGAATTTTACGCTCACTCCCGTGGCACTCGTGGAAATTGTTTAGCAATTCAATCCTAAGTCAATGTCCTGAGGTATATTTTGAAAGTGGAATAATGCAATGCCGCATTGATTCGTAAATAACAATCCCCCCTGACCGGATTCGAACCTAGGGCAAACCGGGTATAACCGGAGGCCAGTCTAAACCACCCAGTAAAATCCTAGTTGCACACTCCTTTGGGGGTCTGTGGCATTTTGGTTTACACTGGGCCCCCGGGTTTTATACCCGGTTGACCTAGGTTCGAATCCTGGTCAGGAGGATTGTTATTTTAAAAATTTTATATATATATATAATATAATATATATATAAATATAATAAAATAATAATATAATATATAATATATTTGTGTGGTGTGATGGGTTTTTTTGTGTGGGGTTGGGGGTGGGCATACAATTTACACACCCCACACAACAAACACAAACACCACAAAACACACACAAAAACAAACACACAACACACACACAACACACCCCCCACACACCACACAATATATAGTATATAATTTATATATTTAATATATAAATATTAATAATATATATGTAAAAATATATATATATATTATAATATATATATATATATATATATTATATATAATAAAATAAATATTATTAGTATATTTATAAATAATAATATATAAATATATATATATATAATTTATTATATATATATTAATAAATTATTATATAATAAAATATAATATATAATATATATATATTAAAATAATTATACTAATTTAATGTATATAATATATAATAAAATAATATTATATAAAAATTAAAAATATATATATAATATAATATATATATATATCTATATAATATGTGGTGGTGTGTGTGGGTGTGTGTGTGTCCCCCCTTCATCTATCTTCGACTATCCCTTATCTATCTATCTTTTATCTATCTATTATCTGTTATTGTCTATCTAATCTACTGTCTATCTATCTATCTATCGTCTGTCTTTCTATTTTCATCTATCTATCATCTATCTATCTATCTATCGCTCTCATCTATTATCTATCTATTTTTCTAATCCATTCTACTATCTACTGCTATCTATTCTTTTTCTTTATCTATCTATTTTATCTATCTATCTTCTATCTACTACCTTCTATCTTTTTACATCTATAACATTATTATAATATAATATATATATATATATATATATAAATATAATAATATATATATATATATATATAATATATTGTATATAGCGCACACACAAATTTACCACCAAAAACACACACACCAACACAAAACACACACACAACACACACACACACACAGATATTTATATATATAATAAATATATATAATATATAAAATTTTTAATATATTATATATTTAACTGTGTGTGTTGTGTGTGTGGGGGTGTGTGTGTTTGTTGTGTGTGGGTGTGTGTGTGTTGAAAATTTTGTGTGTGCGCATATTAAAATATATATTATATATTAAATATATATATATATAATAATATATAATATATATATTATATATAATATATTATATATTATTTAAAGATAGATGATAATAGATAGGTAAAAATAGATAGATAGATAATAGAAAAGATGATTGATAGATAAAAAAAAAATAGATAGACAGATAGATAGGAATATGGATATAGATAAATAGTAGATGATAATAGGAGCCCGATAGATAGATAATAGATAAAGAAGATAATAAAAGAAAGACAGACAGATAGATAGATAGATGACAGAAATTAATAAAGTAGACGTAGTAGATAGATAAAAAGATAGATAGATAGAGGGATAGATCGATAATAGATAGATGGGGGACACACACCCACCCACACCCACACAATTATTATATATATATATTATAAATATATATAATATTATATAATTTTAAAAATATATAATATTATAATATATATATAATAATATGTAATATACATATATTATTTTATATATATAATATATATTATATATTATATATAAAATATATATTATATATATATATATTTATATATATATATATAATTAATAATAAAATACAATATATTATATATATATATATATATATTTTATAATATATATTAATTATATTATAATATATATGGTGTGGGTGTGGTGTGGGGGTGTGTGGGTGTGTGTGGTGTGGGTGTGTGTGTGGTGTTGTGTGTGTGTGTGTGTGTGTGTGTGTTGTGTGAATTTTTTATTAATACCACACCCACACACACACACACCATACCACGCACACAAAATAATATATATATATATATATATTATATATATATAATTATTTTATATATATAGTATATATTATAATATATAAATAAAAATCCCCCCTGACCAGGGTTCGAACCAGGTCAACCGGGTATGAAACCCGGGGCCCGTGCTAAAACCAACCCTGCCCCAACCCCTAAAAGAGTGTGGCAACTGGATCTTATAGGTTTGGTTTTTGCATGGCCCCCGGTTTCATACCCCGGGTTGACCTAGGTTCGAATCCTGAGGGAGATTTTTATTTACGTATCAATGCGCATTTCATTATTCCATCTTTCATAATTCTCAGGAATCTACTTAGGGTTTGAAAATTGCTAAAACAATTTTTACCGAGTCCCCGGGGGGTGAGCGTAAAACTTCGCTGTCATTACTCAATATGAGTAACAGGTAAGGGCTATGGAGCTAGTAAGATCCATTCACATCTTTTAGTGGGGCGTGTGGCAGGTTGGTTTAGCACTGGCCTCCGGTTTATACCCGGATTGACCTAGGTTCGAATCCGGGCAGGGGGGATTGTTATTTATCGATTCAAGCGGCAATTGCATTATTTCCCCTTTTTTTTAAATTATAGAAGTATTATATATTATATAATAATAATTTTATATTATATATTAAAAATATATTTTATACCATATATATATATATACAAAAAACAGATATATAAATATAATATAAATTATATATATATAAAAACATATATTATATATATATATATATATATAAATACATATTTTATATTTTAATATAATATATATATATATTATATATATTATATATATAATATATATATATATGTGGGGTTGTGTGTGTGTGTGTTGTGTGTGTGTGGTGTGTGGAATTTGTTTAATACACCACCCACACACACACACACACACACACACACGCACACAAAATATATATTATATAAAATAATATATATATTAAAAATATATATATTAAAAAAGAATATTTTATAATTATGTAAGTATATATAATACACATATAATATATATATATAGTATATATAATATAATTTTATATTTATTTAAATATAAAATATATATATGTTAAAATATTATAATATAATATAATTAAATTTAAAATAATATAAATAAAATAATATATAATATATATCATATAATATAATATAATATATAATAATATAATTATAAATATATATAAATATAAAAATAAATATGAAATATAATATAATTATATAAAAAACAACATATAATATATATATATAAAATGTATATATATATAATTTAATATATATATAATATTTAATATAATAATAATTTTAAAAAAAAAATTTTTAACTAATATATTATTTTTAATATTATAAATATAATATATATATAACCTAGGCTTCCCAATTTAAATGGAAGGGAAAAAACCCAAAAAAAAACTTTAAATTTTTGAAAATGTTTTGTTTGTGGGTTTTTTTCCTGATAGCCGGAAGAGTTTTTCCATTTTTAAAATACACATAATACCCACCCCCACCAACCACCCCACCACAAAATAAATTTTTAAATTTTAAAAAATAAAATATTTAAAAAATAATATAATTTAATATATATATTAAACCCTTTATATATTTAATATTAAAATTTTAAAAGTGTTGTTTTTT
>NW_023641461.1:0-5000 GCF_015228065.2 Penaeus monodon
TATAAAAATTTATATTAAAATATAAATTATAAAAAACAATATTATATTTTTATAAAATATATTAAAAATAATTATATTTTATATAAAATTATATATATATTATTTTATATATATATATATTTTATAATATTATATTATATATAATATATTATACATAAAAACATACATACCATAAACAACATATATTATACCTAATATCTATATAAAAAAAGATAGAAGGTAGTATGCAATATGTGTGTATGTAGTATATATATATTTATATATTATATATATATATATAAATATAATATATAATATATATGTATAATATATTATATATATATATTATTATATATATATATATTATATTATTATATATTATATATATATGTGTGTTGTGTGTGTGTGTGTGTGTGTGTGTGTGTGTGTGTTTTGTGTGGGCCCATATTTGTTATATATATATATATATATTTTTATATATTATATATATATAATAATTATAATAATATATATATATATATATACACACACAAAAATGTGTGTGTGTAAATTATAATATATATATTTTTATATATATATTTATTATATAATATTATATATTATAATATATATATATATATATATATATATATATATTATATAAATATATATAGTGTGTGTTTGTGGTGTGTGTGGTTGTGTGTGTGTGTTTGTTGTGTGTGAATGTGGTGGTGTGTGGGCTGTTTGTGTTGTGTGTGTTGTGTGTGTGTGTGTGTGTGTGTGTGGTGTGTGTGTGTTGAATGTGTGTGTGTGTGTGTGTGTGTTTTTTGTATGTGTATATTATATTATTTATAATATTATATTTAATATTGTGTGTTTTGTGTGTGTTGTGTGTGTGTGTGTGTGTTGGTTTGTAATGTGTGTATATTACATTCCACACACACACCCCCACACAACACACACACACACACATACACACACACACAACCACCACACACACACCACACACACACACACACACACCCAACACACAACACATATATATATATTTATATTATATATATATATTTATATATATAATATATATTATATATATATTTTATATATATAATATATATAATTATATATATAATATATATATTTTTATAATATATATATATATATATATTTTATATATTCTATTATATTTATATATATATATTATATCTATTTATATGTATATAATTTATCGAATTATCTATCTATCTGTTATCTATTTGTCGCTCTTCTTTTCTGTCTACTTACTAAATGTTTTTTCTCTCTCTTCTCTCTCTCTCTCTCTTTTTCCCTCTCTCTCTCTCTACTATCTATCTTTTCTATCTATCTCTCTTTTAATCTTCTCCTTCTTTTCCTCTCTCTCCTTTTATATATTTATTATATATTATATATATATATATATATATATAATATTATTATTATATATATATAAAATTTTAGAATATGTACATATATATATATATATATTTTATTATATATATTTATATAAAATTATATTTTTTATAATATATAAAATATTATTGCGTGTGTTGTGTTATTTATTTACTTATGTATCTATCCTATTTTCTATCTATCTATCTTTTATCTATCTATCTGCCTTTTATCTATCTATCTATCTATCTATCTATCTATCCTATCAATATATGTATATTATACATTAAAAATATATATATATATATATATTTATATATATCTATATTATCTATATATCTATATATATATATCTATATTATTATATTTTATATATATATATATATTATATATATATATATTTATATTATTATATTATTTTTGGGTTAGGTGTGGTGTGTTGTATACTATATATTATTATATATAATATATTATATATATATATATAATATATATATTATATATATACATATATAGATAGATAGATAGATTAGATAGATAGACAGTATAGTTCGATACACACACACACACACACACACACACCCCCACACACACAATGTAAACATAACTATATTCATACATCATCATCTGATCAATCAACTGCAGGCCTCTCCCAATTATTCCGCTTTCTGTTTTTGCGTATTTTGTTTCCTGTTTTGGGCCCCCAAATTTCGTTTTGCACGCCATCTTGTCACGGGTCGGGCTCTTGGCCTCTTTTGTTATCATGCTCAGTCTCTTATTTTTCTTTGTCCATTTGTGTCCTGTCTCGGTTGTTTGGACCGCCCATTGCCTTTTTTTTTTTTTTTTTGATGCCACAAGTATGTCTTTCCCCTTTTGTCTGTTCCCTGATCCCCGTCGCCTCATCCGATATCCTATACTAAAGCCCTCCATCCCTCTTTTGGGGACTTATTTGTTTCCTTCTAGTAATTTGTTGTAGTCTATGTTTTTTGATCCATAGGTCATAGCTGGGAGGGCGCATTGGTTAAGACTTTTCTTTTTTTACATAATGGCAAAGGGGGTTTTTAGTATGCTACTATGTCCGTCGAAGGCGATCCAGCCTGGACAGATGCATCGTTTTATTTTCCCCTTAGCTAGATGTATTTGTCTGTACGAGTTGCCCTACATATATATACTGTCCACTACCTCTAGCGCTTCACCTTGCCCCATGAATTGAACTCTACTGTTGAACATGATCTTAGTATTTTTCTTGTTCATCAGATTAATCCGATTATCATACTTTCTTAAATTTAGACTTATTATTAGTTGCTGCATTTTATTTGCAAATTCACTAAAGAGAACAATATCATCTGCAAATCTTAGATTGTTTAGGTACTCGTCTCGTATTTTGATGCCCTTTCCGTTTTGGTGTTGCCCTGTCTTTTTTAATTAGTATTTATCGAATTCTGTGCGGAAATCGATGGTTGCTGTCCCATCTTGGTATATATCTTCCATTATTTTACAATACACTTCCTCTATTCCCTGTCTTCGAGTAGCTTCTAGTAATGCTGGTATTTGTAGAGTCAAATGCCTTTTCGTGATCAATGAATGCTATGCACAGGGGTTTCCTATATTCATTTATTTTTTCTTTTATTTTGGTGAGCATGTGGATGTGGTTTGTTATTGAGAATCCACTGCGGAAGCCTGCCTGTTCTCTAGGCTGGTTAGAATCCAGACTGTCAGAGATGCGAGCTGTGATGAATTTTGTGAACAGTTTGTAAGTAACTGAAAGGAGGCTTATGGATCGTTTTTTTTTTTTTTTTTTTTTTTTTTTTGGGTTCTTTCATTCCTTTTTTTATGTATCAAAAAACTGTTGCATTGTCCGGGCTTCGGAATTTTTCCTTTGAGATGGCATTTTTTAAAAAGTCTGCTATTTCACTGTTGCTATTTCTTTCATTATTATCGGTCTATACTAATTCCATCTTCACCTGGTGTTTTCCCTCTCATGCTCTTAAGTGCTTTTTTAATTTCTTCTTTTGTGATGTTAGGAAACATCTTTAATTTACCTCATATATTCTATACGGGGTGTTCATTTAAGTTGCTAACCCTGTAAAAGCCCTTTATGAGTTTTTCCTTTTCCTTTCTGGGGTTTAAATTTAATTTGGCCTCTGACCTTTTTTTTGTCGCTCCCAACATTTACTTTATTAATAGCTTCAACATATTTTCTATATCGTGCCTATTTAAATTTGAAGTCTTTTTCGTTTTGATGTCAGAAGCGATCCCTTGTCCCTTCTGCTCTAGTCCTTTTTCTAAGAATGTAGTCATGATATTGATGACGGCCTTGAAAA
Source organism: Penaeus monodon (assembly GCF_015228065.2). NCBI lineage: Eukaryota > Metazoa > Arthropoda > Malacostraca > Decapoda > Penaeidae > Penaeus > Penaeus monodon. Next base: position 3,690 of record NW_023641461.1, read on the forward strand.
TCGACTACTTTGCCCCCCTTTTTTCCTATCCCTATTCCATGATTTCCCACTACGGATTCCCTTGTCTTTTTCCTTTATTGCCATTAAAATCCCCCAAAATTATTGTGAAAGGGTTTTTACTCTCTCGCGGGTTAAATAAATCTTTAAGCTCTCTTTTTTTTCATTCTGTGGTGCGGGTTGGAGCTAATTTAAAACAATCTTAAAGTTGTCCCTGTTTTTTTAGTTTTATTTACCCGAAGCCACTCTTTCGTTATACTTTTAATTCCAAATATTCTTTTCTAAACGTATGTTAACTAAGAAACCTACCCTAATTCCTGTTGTACCCTGGGGTTTACCTCTCTAATAGAGCACGAGCCCTTCATTTAGTATCTTTTTCTTCGCCTATTTTTTCTTCGAGTACTAAAACACCCTTTAAATAAAAAGGTTCCTCAAGAAAATGCTAGTGAATGGGGTTTAGTTTTATTGTCCTTATATTAATTTTAAAAGGTTCTCAGCGTGGGGCGGCCTGACGCCACCGTAACCAGGGGCTCCTCAGGAGTTTACCCGGGGATGCCACTGAAAAGCCCATCTATAAAGGGTTTGGCCCTCCTAGCTTGGACTTCTAAAGCAGCAGCGCATGGCTTTGTCCACCCCAGGGGTATAGTCCGTGGGCATGGGCTTGAGTATCAATGTGCATATATGTATTTATTTTATATTTTGATTTCATTTTGCGTAGTACACCTGAAAAAGACATGTTTTTTACCCGCAAATGCCCTAAGTACTACACAATTTCATTTTCGCGCCCATGCCATTCAAGCATACCCCCTTTAATATGCTCCTAGCAATGGTTATGCATAATACTCCATAATATATGCAACTACACCAGCACTGCATACACATACATAACATATCGTACATCGTATACAGGTATAAGAACACCTCATACATGCAAACACACAAGCGTACATATTTTGTACACTACTATGCTACACTATATATACCATACACAGCTTACGCCCCACGTGTATGCGCACATACATTTGTGAGTACACATTTTTGTTTACTCACTAAAACCCTATCCCCTGCACATTCAATATAACAAACACACAAAACCACACACACACACACAAAAACACCATATATATATTATATTTTAATATATATTATTATATATAATATATATAATAATTATATAATTATATATATATTATATAATATTATATATATTTTTAAATATATTAATATATGCAAAATTAAAATATTATTATATTATATATATATATATTATACATTATATAATATATATATATATTATATATATGAGAGAGAGAG